>NC_137921.1:12400535-12410535 GCF_963457725.1 Sprattus sprattus | reverse complement strand
TTGTTGTGATCTTGCAACTGTAACCCACAGCCTCTCCACGGACTCCATTTTGGGTCAGAATCCTAAGCTCATTTTGGCTGATGTGCCTGCGAATCTGCCCTCCTCATTGTTGCTGGGCGCTCCCTGTAGCACTGGCACTCACATAGTTCACATGCCTGCTGTTTAATCTCCTGCTCTTATGTAATGGATATTCCTCTGGATCCCTGCATGCATAAGCGCACTGGAATTATCCTCCTGGAGAAGCCTCTGCACCAATCCACATACACACTTAGCAGGGCTGAAGCCCATCTGATCAGAACAAGGCATTGTAAGCCTATTTTGTATTTGTCAATCTTGTGGCAAGTGCTTGTGAGATGCATGTATGATGGTGGACTGTGTCAGAATATTGTGCTGTGATGGTGCGATATAGTGCACATGTTTATTTTTTTACCCAATATTATTTGCAGCTGTGTGTTGTTTTTTGATCCAGTCCTTGCTGTGTGAGTTACGTAAAAGCCATTGGTAACATATCAGAATCAGAGCTGGATTTTCATTCGATGCTGCAGGCTCAGTCTCAGTGCACAACAAGATCTGGAGAGACAGAACTGAAAAGACGTTTGTCATTGGGGTGAGGTGGTGTGTAGAAACCGTGTGTGTGTGTGTTTTTGTCTGTGAATGTGCATGAGTGTGTATGCGTACGTGTTTGTGTGTGTGTATGTGCTTATGTGTGTGCAAATGTCTGTGTGTGTGTGCATTTGTATGAGTGTGTACGTATGTGTGAGTGTGTGTACGTGCTTATGTGTGTGTGTGTGTGTGTGTGTGCGTGTGTGTGCGTGTGTGTGCGTGCTTGTGTGCTTGTGTGTTTTTGTGTGTGTGTGTGTGTGTGTGTGTGCGTGCGTGCGTGCGTGCGTGCGTGCGTGCGTGCGTGCGTGCGTGTGTGCGTGCGTGCGTGTGTGTGCGTGCGTGTGTGTGTGTGTGTGTGTGTGTGTGTGTGTGTGTGTGTGTGTGTGTGTGTGTGTAGTTCATTAGGGAACTGTGCTGGAGCTTGTATTGCGGAGCTCCTTTATCACTCCCACGCATGTGTTTCCTCTGGCCCGACCCAGACGTGCGCCTCCTCTTCCTCCCTCACTCCTCTCTCTCTGAGTGGGGAAACACCTCCTCCTCCTCCCTCACTCCTCTCTCTTCGGGTGGGGAAACACCTCCTCCTCCTCCTCCTCCCTCACTCCTTTCTCTCCGGGTGGGGAAACACCTTCTCCTCCTCCTCCTCCTCCTCCCTCACTCCTCTCTCTCCGGGTGGGGAAGCACCTCCTCCTCCTCCTCCCTCACTCCTCTCTCTCCGGGTGGGGAAACACCTCCTCCTCCTCCTCACTCACTCCTCTCTCTCCGGGTGGGGAAACACCTCCAGAGCTGCACAGCACTTCAGATAGCCTTCCTCTCTTGCTCCTCCTCCTCCTCCCTCTGTCCCTGCCTAACCCATGTCTCTCTCTCCCAGAGGAGAAGAGAGGGAGCGAGGGAGCGGCTCCACCACCAGCTTACGTGTTACGCCACAGAGGCAACCGTTTGGGTGGAAACTGGGCAAATATAATTTTAATGCAGAGCATTAGCGCGGAGCTCTCCCGCTTTAATATAAATCACATTAGCAGAGAGGGAGCTGGGCAGATGGAGGCTGTGCTAAGCCCCTATGTGACGCCCTCCCTCCGTCTCTCTCTCTCTCTCTCTCATTCCCTCACTCCCTCTGTCTTTCCTTTACCATTCCCATGGCTGCATCTGTGCGTGTCTGTTTTCTAGCACCTAAGCAGGTTTTTCTTTTTATAAAAGGTGACTTGAAAACCTTTCTAGCCCCAGTCCTCTCACTGGGTATTCCCCTTGTCATGTATCGTATGCTGGTGTACAGCTTACACGTCCTCAGCTTCTGAGAAGCACAATAGAGGGTTTAGGCTGAGAAACGTTGGTGGTTGGCTGGCTCTTGGTGGTGTAAACAAATGTGGAAAACACAGTCCTCTAGTTACTGTGACCTTAGCAGCTTGCCTCTCTCTCTCTCTTACTCTTTCTTTCTCTTTCTCCACCCCCCCACCCAACACACACACAAAGTGTGTGAGAGAGAAACACACAAACAATATTTTGATGTTTGCAACAACAACAGTCTGAGGCACGGGTCTCAATCGGTCATGCATTCTCAGTATGCCGTGCTCCGACATTCCCCCTCCCAGCCTGCTGGACGCTCTCTCGCAGTCTAGGAATCACAACTCAAAGAACCCAAGGCATGCCAAGCATGGCACCGTACAGCAAGTCCCATAAAAGTCAAAGAGCTGCAGAACACCTCAGGGGAAGAGAGACACACATTAGCTTGAAGTAAATAAAGTCAGTGGGGCAACATAGTCTTATCTGAGACCAGGGACTTTTACTCTGACATCTCGGTTGAACTAATGGTTCATGTTTTGCTGTGATGCTCTCAGGTCTTTGAACTGGCAGGTGCTTTCCAGTCTAATAGGTTCTTGTTTTGACGCACGCCACAATGGCTCTCTGTAAAGCGTGAGGCAGGAAAGGACTTCCTGTATTTGGGTTCAAGTTTATGGCCATTAGTCTGAACAACAAAAGGCAGGCAGGCAGGGGAGCTTTGAAAGAGCCCAGAGCTCATCAGGAACTGGCACACACACTGGCAATGATATGTTTACGACCCACGAGTGCATTGAGCTGGGTGTAAAATTGTTGATGGGCAGTATATATTGGGACGATGGAGACATGGAACGAGACTGTTGTTCCCATTGAACGTCTTCCCTGCGTAGAGTCTGACAGAGCTGAGAGTAAACGGCAATTACGATTTCCGTGCCACTTACGCCCGGAGACCAGCACAGCTGCTTAGTGATCTGAGGCGTCTAAATCAAATCAATGGGTTGTTAAATGGCCTTGAAAATGCATGCTCCACTTTGAGTGTGTGTGTGTGTGTGTGTGTTTGTGTGTGCGTGCGCCTGTGTGTGTGTTTGTGTGCGCACATGGTGTTGACGTGTGTTTGTTACAGTGGTGGAAAATAACTAAGTAAATTTACTCAGGTACAACGTTGAGGTACCACTTTACTGGATTATTTCCATTTTATGCTACTTTATACTTCCACTCCATTATATTTGTACTTTCTAGTCCACTACATTTATTTTACAGCTTAAGTTACTAGTTATTTTTAAGATGAAGATTTTACACAATGGATAATGTAATACGCTTTTTTTAAAATACAACACATTGTTAATGATTAAACCAGTAGTTTCTACATTACAGTAGTTTCAACATTAATACTTTAACTACATTTTGCTGCTAATACTTACTTACTTTTACTGAAGTAGGGGGTTTCATGCAGGACTTTTGCTTGCAATTGAGTATTTTTACATTGCTGTTTGAGGACTTTTACTAGAGTAAAGGATCTGTATACTTCTTCCGCCACTGGTTTGTCCTGAGCATACTACATCGTGAAGTCGAGGAAGCAACGGACACTCAAGCATCGCCATCACATAGCATGCACATGCTGTCCGGCCCCAAGCTGCCATTTTGAGTGCAATTTGTCGATAAAACCCCTCTCTTCTCCCGGGTTGTATGCGCAAGAAAGAGGATGTGTGGAACATACATAGGAGGAAGCCGGGAGATGGGGAGATAACGCTCTACGTGCTGCACAGACAGCTGGACGGCGCATGTTTTTGTCAGTTTTTTTTTTTTTTTTTTGTGGCATGGTGGATTTTTTGTCTAGCCTCTGTAGCAAACAGGAAGCTGGGCTTTACCTCAGGAAAAAAAATACTTCTTACCCCAATATGAGCTCTGGGGCTGAGGAGCTTGTGCTTAGCCCCCCAGCCTGGCTGTCAGGCCAAACAGAGAGGTGTCAAATGAGGGAGTACGGTTTCAGTTAAATCCGCCCAGAGAGAGAGAGAGAAAGAGAAAGACAGTGTAAGTGTGTGTTTGTGTGTCTGAGAGAGAAAGAGCACAGAGAGCACTTTTTACACTTGTTGTTGACGTATACCGGGGTTTATATGTGATCATGGCTCGACTCCTTGTCCTTTCACATCCAAGCCATAAGTCATCAGTGTCATGGCAGCTTCCCTCGCTTGCCTCACCCAGACTCCCCGTGACCCCAGCCCAGAGCACACCAACAAGATGTCCGCCACGTTTTCCATGGCAGGTCATTAATCATAAAGGAGCTACACTTCCAAAAGTTGGTGTAAAACATTAACAACTTTAATATGTTGTTACGTTATGACGCCAGAGGGCCATGGTTAACTCAAATCACACAATTAGCAAAATCAGTGGGAGCTGACCTTGAAATGAATCCCTCTCTCCCCCCGTGGCATTGGTAACGAGGGGTACTGTGCCGGGTGGTGAGAAGTTGCCACATGCTCAGCCCTGTTGCATCTTTTGCAGAGGTGAAACCTCCCCCACGTGTGCTGGTATGTAAGAATGGGCAGGTAATGTACCAGAGGAACGCTGCCGTGGGAGGATGAGGGATCACAGGCCGCCGTCGGTGCCAGCCCAGCACTCGCCTGTGTAAAGAGAGGATTGCAAGCTAAGCTGCGCTCCTCGGCCAAGAATATTGACTTCTTTTCCACCGCCGTTGTGCTTTCTTTGGCTGCTGTGGATGTGTGCTGAGGCCTAGCGACTTCTCTATCCCCTCCTCTCCTCTGTATACTTTGTCTCTGTATTCTCTCTCTCGCTCTCTCTCTCTCTCTCTCTCGCTCTCTTTCACTCTCTTTCTCTCTCTGTTTGTGAACACCTCCCTTCCCTTTCCCCTCTGCTTCACCTGTAACTTTCCTCTCCTCTGTTCGCTGGTTTCCGAGCGAGGGAGCCAGCTGGGGTGATGCCTGTGAAGCATGATAAAGGCAATTAAGGCCGTTTTAGAGCCACAACAACATCATTCTAAACGCAGCACAGCACAGCCTGTTTCTACCCTTCTGTCTTCCCTTCCTCTTCCTCTTCCCCTCTCCTTTCCCCTCCCTCTCTGTCTTCCTCTTCCCCTCTCCTTTCCCCCTCCCTCTCATTCGTTCTGTCGTCACCCCCCCCTCTCTCTTTTTAACTGCTCCAGAACAGGGGATTCTTAAAAGTGTAAAGCCACTCTCAGTAAATCATCTTGTGACCCAAAACATATCCTTCAGGATGGTTCTTGTTACTGTCTTAACCCCCCTCTTTTCTTCCTCTCTGTCGCATCCTCTCCCTCTCTTCCTGTCCTCCTCTGGACATCCTTCCCTCCGCAGGCCCCTGCTGAGGGGGTCCCTCCTGCGGAGCGGCAGAGGGCTGGGACCGGGCTACGGAGCTAGGCCTGTGTCAGGGCAGCCACGCAACTCAGCCGTGTAATGAACTGGCACTGGGGCCTGGCCTGGCCTGATAGAGCGAGGGAGGCAGAGAAAGAGAGAGAGAGTGAAAGAGAGAAGGCAAGGGAAGGAGGGAGCTGGCACTGGGGCATGGCCTGGCCTGAGAAAGCGAGGGAGGAAGAGAGAGAGAGAGAGAGAGTGAAAGGGAGAAGGCAAGGCAAGGCAAGGGAAGGAGTGAGCGAGAGCGGGAGGGAGAAAGAGAAACAGGGTGTGAGAGAGAGATTTGCTTCGTTTGACAATAATTGGAGCAACAATAATCACCTCTCGTTCTCAAAACTCTCCATCTGTGGCCCCAGTCCAGCCTAGCGTAGCAGATCACTGCTCCAGGCTCCACAGACGCACCCCAACTCTTCCACTGCCCCCCCCCCCCACACACACACACTATAGTTCCCTCCCCAGCCCAGCCGCAGACAGCTGAGTCGCGTGCGCCCGGCTCCTCTCCAGTCAGTGTTTACTGGGCCTGTCGCGTGGGTGCAGGGCCACTTCAGTTTTGGGAAGTCGGGAGGTGTTGGCTGGAAATGGCACGCCAGCAGCCCATCCCGCCATCCCGCCACCCCGCCACCCCCCCACTCCCCTCTCTGTCCTCTCCCCCGTCCCTCAGTCCAAACTGTCTGGACCAGTTGGCCAGCTGTCATCAGCTTATAAGGTCTCATTCCTCCCTGGGTTATGGACAGAGCTGGAAAAAAAACGGCAGAAAATAGCAAAAAATTGAAAGTACGTGAGGGTACTTGATACTGCTCCTTGTCGAGTAGTGGGTCCAGAGATATTTTTAACAGGGCACATCCCATTTCCCTTCCCTTCTCCTTTTGCCTTCCTCCCTCCCCCCTTCCCTCTCTCTGTCCCATCCCCTCTCCCGTTCCCTTCTTCCCAGCAAATCTCCCTCTCTCATGCTACTTCCCCTCCAGCACACACGCTGCTCTCCCAGCCTGATGAAGAAATAGCCCCGGACGAATTTTGGGCAGAAAGTCCTATGATTTGCCTGTGTGGAATGTGAACACCAAGTACAGCATTAAGATCATTCCAGGAGCAAATCTCTCTCTCTCTCTCTCTCTCTCTCTCTTTCTCTCTCTTTCTCTTTCCCTCCCTCCCTTCCTCTCTTTCCGTTTGCCCTCTCTCTTTCTCTCTCTGTGTCTTTCTTTCTCTCAGCCAGACTATATTAAACTTCGTCACACAGCTGGTTGTAATAACCCCCTCGACTCCATTCACCTTTGCTTCTCCTCCTTAACCCTTCTCTCTCTCTATCTCTCTCGTCCTCTCTCTCTATGTCTCCCGTCCTCTCTCTCCCTCTCTCTCTCTCTCTCTTTCACCCTCTCTCTCTCTGTACTCAATCTCTCAAACACACATCCCTCCTCAGCTCTCTTGCTCGGCCCTGCTTGCCCTTCCTCCGTGTCGGAGCTCTGGGCTGTGTTTGTAAACGTGCAGCGGAGAAAGAGTGAGGGAACAACTTATTAAACACAGGAGTGCATTCCATACCTTGTTTAGAAAAAAGACCGGAGGGGAGTGGGGTGGTTATGGGGGGGTGGGGGTGGTGGAACATCTTTTCCACAAATTCCACATCCCCTGGATCCTCTTTTAGCTCATCTCCTCTTTCTCAAACTTGGAAGCCCTCTGTCGCAATTTGGCTAACGAGATTACCACATACCTGACACGGCAAAAAACAGAAAGGTCTCCCGAAGCGTGTTTATTTTTGGTAGGCCGAATAAAGTTTTCCCTCTCGTCTTATCTTTTAAATGTGGAGTGCACAAAAAAGAGTTTTTGGTGGATTAGTGTGTTCTCAAGGCAAGGCATTTTTTTGGCTTTGTCACTTTTGGCAGATTTTGAAAGTGGTTTTCTCCTGGGAAACTGGGTTGGGGTGGGGGGTTGCTTCAGTTGAGAAAGACAGACTGAAATATTTTCCACACTACCGATGCACACTGCACTGACACGCAGCTGAAACATCTCCACGAGCGGATTAACTAGCTCTGACCGAGCACATTCCCCCTAAGCAATCACTCACAACTGATCCAAGAACTGTGTCGAGTTAGACTGTAATGAGGCCTGCTTCTATTCTCCCTCCCTCTCGCTCTCTCTGTCGCTGTCTCATTCTTCCTCTCTCGCTCTCTATCTCTCTCTCTCTAATTTCACCGAAGCATTTGGGAAACATGACAGTCTTGGGGGGTGGGGGTTGTGTTTGGGGGGGTACTGGTAGGGTGTATTGCATTGTTATGCAACACATTAGTTGTGAAAAGCACAGTGATATCATTGCGCCAAAGATAGACACTGTGACTCAAAGTGCCAGAGTGCCTTTGGTCACCGACCCCCCCAAACCTCCCCCCCCCGCCCCTGAACATTACACTCCAGGCAAAGACATATTTAAAGAGGAGAGGTGTTAGCTGCTCTCTCTCTCTCTCTCTCTCTCATTCTCTTTCTCTTTTTCTCTCCATCTTCTTTGGACCTCTTACTTGTCATGGTCACTCGAGATGTTGTTTTGCAATCTAAGTCAAAAGTCCAAATGTACACAGATTCATGCTTCTTGGCTCACCCCCGTGGCTGCTCACAGTATTTATGTTTTGCCTTCACACGCAGGAGCGCTGCTCTCTCTCAAAGGCAACGAAGCCCTTGAGTCGCGCAATGAATAAAACCCATTTCTCCCACATTCTCCGACTTGAGAGTTTAGCACTGAAAATGAGCAGTGGATCTCGGCGGCTTTGATCTCAGTGACAACTGGTGAAGCTAATGGAGAGTGTGCCTGAGTGTGTTTGTGTCTGTATCTATGTGTGTGTTTATGTGTGTGCTAGGGGGGGGGTTGTGTGTGTTTCTGTGTGTGTTTGTGTCTGTATCTGTGTGTGTGTTTATGTGTGTGTTAGGGGGTTGTGTGTGTTTCTGTGTGTGTTTGTGTCTGTATCTATGTGTGTGTTTATGTGTGTGTTAGGGGGTTGTGTGTGTTTCTGTGTGTGTTTGTGTCTGTATCTATGTGTGTGTTTATGTGTGTGTTAGGGGGTTGTGTGTGTTTCTGTGTGTGTTTGTGTCTGTATCTATGTGTGTGTTTATGTGTGTGCTAGGGGGGGGGTTGTGTGTGTTTCTGTGTGTGTTTGTGACTGTATCTATGTGTGTGTTTATGTGTGTGTTAGGTGGGGGCTGTGTGTGTTTCTGTGTACATGCATGCTGTATGTTTGTGACACCCTTTGTGTGTGTGTGTTTGTGTATAAGGGGAAGCGTTGATTTCATGTCTCTCTGACAGCTTATCTTTTGTGAGGATGTCCCTCACTCTCGTCCTCCCCCCTGGGCTCGGTTGCTATGGCGATGGGAGTCAGAAGAATCACAGAGACATGGGAAGGAATGAGAATTGGAGCTGGAAGGCGATCATCTTCCACTCCCCGATCTCACTTCACAGAGCGTGCTCCACATGTTGCCAACCACCATTTGTCTCCATCAAAGAAACCGTGGCAAAGCTCTCCTTCTCTTCTCAGAATAGATATTTCAGCCATCTTTAAGCAGTGCGCTGACAGCACAACACTGCTACGGCATCGTAAAGCTGACATGCTTCATCCCTCCGTGTACTTTCAGAGTGTAGGTTGAATCACTTCAGTTGACTGCATGGCCCTGGAGCTGTATAGACAGACAGGGTTTAAAGGAGGAATCAGTGTTTTGCCTAGTTAGAAGTGTATGCAGCTCTTTCACGCTGAAGGGGCTTGCTCTTTAGGAGTCTAAGGCTTGGTTTCTGTGACCGAGCCTGAGCTCATCTTCAATGGTGCTACACATATAATTAAAGTGAACTAAACCAAACAGAATGTTGTGGGATGAAACCGAACCAAACTGACCTGACCTGACCTGACCTGAGTTGGTCTGAATTGAATACAATTGAATTGAAGAGGAGGGAACTGAATTGGATTGAAGGAAAGGGAATTGGATTGGAGGAAAAAACTGAATTGAATTGAATTGAATTGAATTGCGTGTTAAATGATGGACCCATGAGGCCTTGTAGCCCAGGGAGCCCCTGAGGCAGCCCCAGCAACCCTGACTGCCTGCCTGCCTGCCTGCCTGCTTGCCTGCCTGTCTGTCTGTCTGTCTGTCTGTCTGTCTGTCTGTCTGTCTGTCTGTCTGTCTGTCTGTCTGTCTGTCTGTCTGTCTGTCTGTCTGTCTGTCTGTCTGTCTGTCTGTCTGTCTGCCTGCCTGTCTGCCTGCCTGTCTGCCTTCCTGCCTGCCTGCCTGCCTGCCTGCCTGTCTGCCTGCCTGTCTGCCTTCCTGCCTGCCTGCCTGCCTGTCTGCCTGCCTGCCTGCCTGCCTGCCTGTCTGCCTTCCTGCCTGCCTGCCTGCCTGTCTGCCTGCCTGCCTGCCTGTCTGCCTGCCTGCCTGCCTGTCTGCCTGCCTGTCTGCCTGCCTCCCAGCTCATCCCCAGACGTGCAGCGATCATGATCTAATCTCCAATCTGGAGACAGGCAGCCCTGCCTGCTGCCACCAGCAATCAGTCTTAACTCTCCCCAGCGCCGGGAGCCGCGCTCCAGGCTCCCACAGCCACCTGGTTTCAGTCGGGAGGATGAGCAGGGACGGAAGAGATGAGAAGAGTGGAGGAGAGGAGAGTGGAGGAGAAGAGGAGCGGAGGAGGCAGGCTCTCTCTGGGCTCCCCCAGTGCTCCTGGGTGTGAGGGAATCTCCTCTGCCTGGAGTCGTGATCACTCCCACGCACGCACACAGACATGC
>NC_137921.1:12393035-12395535 GCF_963457725.1 Sprattus sprattus | reverse complement strand
TCCTGTTGGATGACGCCATAATGATCAACAAATGGTGTGAAGAGGATGCCCGGGTCCTTGTTGTGTGTTTATGTGGGTGTGTGTGTGTGTGTGTGTCACTCTCCTCTACTCTCTGCCCCGTGAGCTGGAGCTGGAGTGGGTGACGATCAGCGGGTTAGTTTTGTACAGGGCCAGTCGGCCACAGATGCCCTGGCCCCCTTCCCTGGCCAGCTCAGCCTCTGTGGCGCTGCCAAGCAAACACTGTCTGAAGCCGTAGGCTGCCCAACAGGAGGGCACTGGATAATGCTGCCCCATCACAGCCGGCGCTCAGCCACTAAGCAAGGCGCCCAGCAGTCACTCGCAAGCCAATCGTTACGAGGAGATGGAGGCCAAACTCAAGTCCAGAGTTCAGAGAAAGTTACAAGGGTGCCCCCCCCCCCCCCCCCCCCAAGTCCCCCTACGTTCTGGAGTAGAGTGCAGGAGTCAATGGATCATTTTCAATGGAATTTCTTCTGTTGACCAAGTTGGGTGTGTGGCGTGGAGCGACAGTGATAAAGATCTCTAAACGTTGCCCGGGGGCAGTCGTTTCACAGGAATTACAGTCTCAGCTTGGTGTACACACACACACACACACACACACACACACACACACACACACACACACACACACACACACACACACACACACACACACACACACACACACACACACACATAAAATGAAGCCTGGTCAGGATGGCTGCACCGGGACAGAAAAAAAAAACAGAATGAAAAGGAAAGAAAGGGAAGAAGAAAGGGGAGTGGGGAAAAGAAAAATAGAAAACAATCTTAAGGCGCTGCTGCTGCTGCTGCTGTTGGAAATGACCAGTGCTTTAGCCTGACCAGGGTGACCCTCTGAGAAAATGGATACTTCCTCTGGCCTGTGGGTGGCTGTTATACAATGGGGGCCGGCTCTGAAGTGGAGAGCAGGGAAATGTGGTGTCTGCCTCGCTGGAGGAACAGACTCACGGGGGGTGGGGTGCGGAGTGTGTGGAGTGTGTGGGTGGAAAGATACAGTTAGAGAAAGTTGAAGAAGAATAAGACACAGCGATGAGATATAATAAGAGAGATATAATAAGAGAGGAAGATAGAAACAGAGGGATAGAGAGACAGACAGGGTGATATATAGTAGGAGAGAAAATGAAAAGCAGAGCTATGGATGTGGTGGCTGCTGAGCGGATCACCTGAGACTGAGAGAGACTCCATGCTGCAGTCGCCCACCACCCTTGCCCTCTTTTAGATGTTAATTGTCGAAATGTGCCCAACGTCACTTCTGCTGCATTAGCCAAATGCACCGCCGTAATCTGTCTCCTCCGGCAGACGTGCCATTACCGAAATGAATCAGGTTGAGGGCTGCTGACGGCTCACCCAGGAGGAAATCTCTCCCGCACGGCACAGCATTTATCTGCCTCCACTTCTCCCCCGGCTCATCCCATCAGGAGAGACGCTGCACGCTCCCTCTTCGCTGGAATCAAACATGCCCCCCCCCCCCCCCCCCCCCCCCACCTCAGTTATCCGTGATGTAGCCTAGCTCAGCCTGGGGAGGAATGCTTGCGCACAGGAAATGAGCTCGCAAAGCTTCAGCATTAAGGAAGTACTAATGCACAATAGCACTTTAGTGGAAAACATTCATATTGATGCACTGGCCCGCTGAGATCCCTCTCTTGCATTACTGAGGGGGGAGCAGTCATTGGTCAGTCAGAGCCTGGGGCGTCGCCGGGTGGGAGGGAGAGAGGGCCGTCCTCCGCTGGATGACTGACATGCCTCTCTCGCGCTCTCCACCCCCCTCTCTCTGTCTCTCTCTTTCTTTCTGTGTCTGTCTTTCTGTCTCCCCCTCTTTCCTGTTGTCTCTCTCTCTCTCTCTCTCTCTCTCTCACACTCTTGGCAGCAATAACGTGCTGCATTTGTTGATGCCATTGATTACTCTCTGTTGGTTTCCATGGCGGCAAGCTGTGGTTTGCGAAAGCGAGCCTCTCTTGAAGCGCTAGGCAATCAGCCGTGTCGGCACACACACACGCTCATCATAGCGTCATTATCAGAGGGCTCTTCTGCCACGCCAGCACTACTCACAGGGGCCTCTGCCGACCCGGGCCCCTGCCGTCTCAGGGGCCTCTCAGGCCTGCGGTCAGGAGAGATAGCCCCCCCCCCCTTTGGTGTTAGAGTCTGAAGGCTGGAGCCCCCCCCCCCCCCCCGGCTGGCCACGGGCGACAGACGTTACCGTGTCTCTTTCTCTCTCTCACCCGCTGCCTTCGCGGCTGAGGTTTAGGATGAGCTCATTTAGAGAGTGATGACAGAGTGATTGCGGTTGTGGTGTGTGACGAGCAGCAGGACGGTGGTTAAAATGCCTTAAATGGTCATGTGTATATGTGTGACAAGTATGGATAATGAGTTAACTACATGGCTATGTGTTTGGTTGATGTGTGTGGTTTTTTAGTGTTTTTGTCGGTTCACTTGGACAAGAGGTGAGATGTGAATGTGTGTG
>NC_137921.1:12378035-12390535 GCF_963457725.1 Sprattus sprattus | reverse complement strand
CCCTGATGACTTAATCATCTTACCCACAAATCCCTGATATGGCTCTCATGTATGACACCACCCCTTGCCATGAGCTCATCACACATCTGCCGTGTACTGCAACTGCGCACACCAGATGTGCGATCTCTCTGTTTACACAACACATGTGAAATAACCCATCTCTCTATGAAGCTGTGGATGTGAACAGCGTGCACCACTATTGATTCTTCAAGGATGCTCTACACAATGCTCCATTGTCCGGGGGCTTAAGGTCATTGTCAAGGCCTCGATTTCAGGAATAAACTTCCATTTTTGGGGGGAAATGACAAAAGCAGGCCTAGCGCTGGTGATTTATCGCGCTAGCTTAGCCGCGGCTCCATTGTGAGGGCGGAGCGGTCTCACGCCTAGAGTGGAGGGGTAGAGGAAGGAGCTCTGGCTTTCGCCTCGCTGGACACCTGGCAGGACTTGACCTGCCATCTCGTTCACACATCCAGCGGGGAGGGTGGCTTCACGTGGGGCGGAGCATGACTGACACTGGGGGTGGGGGTGGGTGGGGCGGGGGCTTCTAATGAGACTGGCTTACACGTCGCCCAGATCCAGCAGACCCGAGACTGGCTCACACGGCGCCAGGGACCGGACCAGATGGCAGACCGCTCCCAGACGTTCTGTGTCACAGTCCAGGAGGGTGGCCTGCTTTCACTCTTAACCCCAAAAAAGTGCTGGAACCCGCTTTTGTGGGATAAATAAAACTCGCTCCCTCAAAACTAAATATCTTTGATCGTGGTAACTCGATGCTTTCCATAACCACTGAACCGCTGTCAAGCTGGACCGATGTCGGTGAGATATAGACACACTGGATGTGTATTTTGGCTGTGATTGGTTTGAGGATTTTGTCAAACGTTTAATTTGTCTACGTCGTTGCGATTTGCAGAGTCACGTGGAGTCTGAGGTCTGCGGCCCTGTTCTCCGCTTGCAGCGGCCATGTTGGATTTGAGTAATTAGTGTTTGTGGGACGCTTGCTCCGGTCTTTTGCCTACGACTGTGTTCTCTGAGGGGATGTTTTTATTGCAGTGGACGGCGGGGTCATGTCATGGCTGTGCAGACACCAGATAATACTAAAGAGCTTTGGCACCAGGCTGAGGAGATCCGTGCTTCTGACTGGAGGGAGAGAGAGAGGGAGGGTAACAGACAGAGAGAGATCGAGAGGGAGAGAGAGAGAGAGAGAGAGAGATAGGGACAGAGAGACTGAAAGAGAGAAGTAGAAGAGAGACTGAAAGAGAGAAGTAAAAGAGAGAAAGAAGAAAGATAGAAAGAAGAGAGACGGATGGAAAAGACGGAACGAGAGGGAAGGAGAGAGAGAGAGAGAGAGAGAGAGAGAGAGAGAGAGGGAGGCTGTATAAGCTGTGCTGACGGGGTGGAATCAGAGGGGGGTGTCCAGAGGACGGATGTGGAAGTTTGTGAGGCGAGCAAGTGAACTCCTGTCCCCAAAAGTGAACTGATAAAACAAGACAGAAGCAGGAAGGGGGGGTTGGGGGCGCTGCAGGAGGGCAGAGGAGGTGGGTTGGGGGGGGGGGGGTCACAGAGCGGAGGAGAAGAAAAGGGGAGGGGGAAGGAGAAGAGGGAGCAGGCAAAAAGAAAGACAACACACACACACACAGAGAAAAACAAGAATGACCTTCCTCTCAGTAAGGATTAAAGTGCGCTTCCTGTTCATAACTCTCCCCCCACCCATCCACTCTCTCTCTCACACACACACACACACACACACACACACACACACACACACACACACACACACACACACACACACGCACACACACACACACACACACACACACACGCACACACACATGCACACAGACACACATGCACACAAACACATGCACACAGGCTGCACACACATACACTCCCCAAAACATACACGCATACAAATACACACCAGCCCCCTCTTTTCTCCCAGGGTCTGGGAGACATCACACCACATGCAGACACACACTCATGAAAACTCACTCGCAATCACACACAGACAGCTGCGCTAAAGGGGGTGAGGGGGGCTATTTTTAGTTCCTCAGGGTCACACAACGGCACAGTGTTGAAACGAAAATGCCTCCTAGTGCGCCAGGATCCACTGCCACAGAGAGTTATCATGTGATCAATGACAATTAAGCCTCCACAACCCCAAAGCCCCCCCCGGCCGCCTCCACCCTTGGCGCACGTGGCCCCCATGTTGGGCAGTAGTGGCAGCCATGGCGACCCGGGAGAGAGAGGCTGAAAGGCTGACCGAGGCCCTGTGGACTGGGGGAATCGGAGAGACAAGGGGAAAAAAATGGCTGACCAGTGACCCGTCCATGCAAAGCTCACTAGGGGGTGTTTGGGAAGAGGGCATTATAGCTGTGGGAGTGGTGGCGCCTGCGTGCTGTGTGTGTGTGTGTGTGTGTGTGTGTGTGTGTGTGTGTGTGTGTGTGTGTGTGTGTGTGTGTGTGTGTGTGTGAGTGTGTGTGTGTCGAAAGGCTTGTTTTTTTGTTTTCTACTCCCCTTCTCGTCCTCTGAGATGGGGACTGCTGGTTTAATCCCCACCCCTCCCTTTCTGCACTGTTTCTGCCTTTCTTGTCTCTCTCTCTCTCTCTCTCTCTCTCTCTCTTTCTCTCTCTCTCTCGATTCTCTCTCCCTCTTTTCTCCCTCGCTCACACTTCCTCCCTTATCTCTAATCTGTAATCTTCTGTTTGTTGCTCTCTCACGGCTCCTCTATCTGATTGGGTGGTTGTTTATGGAAAGTGAAATCTCTCTATCCCCCTCTCACTTTATTTTTGCATTATCTTCCATTTGCTCTCTAGTGCTCCTCACTGCCACATGTCACAACACTGTTTTCATTATTTTTGCAAAGTGTAAAATCTCTCTCACTCTTTGTTTTCCCCAGACAAAGATCTTCTGTCAGTTGACAATGATGGTGGTCAGTCATGTTGTTTACTTGGTGATATGTTTTTATGCACTTAGCGCTCCTTTACTTTGTGTAGGTGTAGTTGGGGTATGGCTATTGGGTTTAACAAGTCTCTCTCTCTCTCCCTCTTTCTCTTTCTCTCTCTCCCTCTTTCCTTTTCTCTTTCTCTCTCTCCCTCCCTATCTCCCTCTCTCTCTCTCTCTCTCTCTCTCTTTCTCTCTCTCCCTCCCTATCTCTCTCCCTCTCTCCATAGACTCATACTCTGCAGCGGGCAGCGAGGGCAGCATCTCCACCTCGGTGGCGTCCCTCCCCCCGGGGGCGGCGGCGGCGGCGGCGTGCGGCATCTCGGCACCCAGCTCTCCGAGCTCGCGCCGCTCCGTCAGCACCCTGAAGAAGTGGCTCACGAACCCAGTGCGCAAGCTGAGCGCCGGGGCCGCCGGAGGGAGCAGCAGCTCCAGCACCGCGGGCGGAGGGGGCGCAGCAGGAGGAGGAGGCTCGGGTGCCAAGGGGGGAGAGCGGCAGGTCCGCCGGCCGGAGGGAGGCAGCAGGCCCCAGGTGCCCCTGCCCATCCAGCAGCAGCAGCAGCAGCCGCAGCCCACGCCACCGCCGCCACCAGGAAGCATGTTCGCAAAGCACAGGCTGGAGAAGGGGGGCTACGCCAGGGCCAACGCCGACGAGCAGCTCACCGACCCGGCCGGCAGAGACCGAGAGCTGGTGAGGGGCTTAGAGCTGTGGAATGCAGCACACAAGTAGAACACACACACACACACACAAACACACACACACACACGCGCACACACACACACATACACACACACACTCACACTCACTCATACGCCCGTGCCGTTATAAGCACACACACACACACACACACACACACACACACAGACACACACACTTACTCATATGGCCATGCTGGTCTACACACACACATACATGCACACACATACATTTACAAACCCACCCTCATTAATACATGCAAACAAATTGCTAAGGCCCACACAAGCTTACTCCCTCGCACACATACGCTCATGCACACTCACACACAAACACACACACTTACACACACACACACACACTTACACACACTGGTGTTTACAGCTGTACCCAGAGATATTCAGTGGGGATTAGTGTCTGGCCTGGTGGAATGCATCCTGCTGGAAGGTTGCACAACACCTCCCGCCGAGCAGCGGGGATCGCACCGAGACAGCAGCCCCACTCGGCTCCCAGCAGCAGGCCGAAGCGTCCGCTGATGAACACACAAACACACACGCACCCACACACACACACACACAGACACACACACACACACACACACACACACACACACACACCTACACACAAACACACACACACACACACACACACACACACACACACACACACACACACACACACACACACACACACCTACACACACACACTGATGAATGGGCTGGACCAGATGGATTATGTCCACTCTGAGTGCACAGCTCAGCACTGGCCACAGACCCACACACTCACTCAGTGGGTGTGCATGCTTGGAATGCCTGCAGGCGGAAATGTATCAAAACAGTTCATGAAACTCACTGCTTGAGTGTTGCCGTGTTAAAGCAGAGTTTGGTATGCAATATGTGTGGCAGGAGATCGACTCATGCTGTTTCGTCGGTGTGTGTGTGTGGTTGTCTGTGTGTGGGTGTGTGCGTGTGTATGCGTTTTCTGGTATGCATACGTGTATGTGTGCGCATGTTTTTTCCCGCCTGTGTATATGTGAGCCTATGCACTGCTTGGGTGAATGTATGCATTATGTGTTTGTATGTCGTATGCACTGATGTTTATGTTTGTTGTTGTTGTTTGTTGTTGTGTGCGCAGGAGTGGAGGGAAAGCCTGGCTGCCCCCGAAGACTGCATGCCCGGCATCCTGCAGTCCCACAGCTACGAGTCCGACTCCCTGCACGCCTCCACATCCATGGGGCTCACCCAGGTCAGTGTCCTGTGTCGCCCCCCCACTGCTGAGAGGGGCTGGTGGGGTGGCGAAACAAAGAGCCCCTTCAGTACCACACCCCCTCCCCATCCATATAGACCTCCCCTGTGTATCCTCATCTCGAGGGAGCTGTTTGTCTCAGTAGCAGATGACACAGGCCTGTGGAGCACACTGGACAGAGGGCCGGACAGAGGGAGGGAGGGAGGAAGAGAGGGAGGGAGGGAGGGAGAGAGTGCTGTATGGATGAGGATCATCAATCTGTCTTGGCGACGTTTGTTTTTTTCGTGCGTGTGTGTTTGTGTGTTTGTGGGTAGAGGGCCAGATGGGATATTACAGGGCAGGGCTGTTTGGTGCCGGCCTTCTTGACAAAGACCTGCTGGTGCTAATAGCACACACACACACACACACATGCACTTGGACACACACGCCTGGGTTTACACACATACGCCCAAGCACCCAACCCCAAACACCCACAGTGAGAAATGAGTAATACAAAGGAGTAGTGTTTGACCTGAGTGGTGCATACACAGTTAAACACACACACACACATAGTACACATGCATGCACCAAAAAACACACACACATACAAGCAAAAAAAAAAACAGAAAAAGCATACAAACTCTCATGCAAGGATGACCTCATGAATTCTCAGGAATATCCTCCATCACTTTAACATACTGCATGTTCAGGCCCTTCGTCTTATTTCAACAGAAGTATATAATTATGCACAAATAGCCTCCGAAATGAGTTATCTTCTACATCAGTGCCAGAAACAGACAGATATAGATGAGTCACAGTCACAGCCACCATCTTGCGTTTCATAGCCTTAGAGGGAAGAAAGCACCAGAGACGGTTACAATTAAGGTGATGTAGTACCCTTACTGTTCTCTGAGTACTTCTCTGTGTTATTGCTGGATAATTACTGTAGATGCACTCTAAGAAGCAGGTCGTTGATACATGTTTGAGTGTGTATCCACTTGTATACATAAATGATTAAAAGAATGATGTTTTTCTAAACAAAGTTCGGGAGGAGCCCATAGGGATGATTGACAGGTGTCATTCACCCCTAATTTACGCATTCTATGAGATTTAAGCCCACCTAACTTGTCTAATAAGCCACACATTTCACAGGTGCAAAGCATTCCAGCGTCTCTCCATTCTCCTCCATGTCACTAGTAGCTTATCCATAGGTGTCAGTGGATATCACACATACGCCATCTCCGCTATAGGCATCCCAGGGCCACAGACAGCCACCAAGCCATTATTAGCGCTCTGAATCAAGCATTCTGATGGGCAAACTTGTGATGTGAATAGTTAAATTACACTGAAACAAACAATTCATATTTTACGTATATATATATAGTATATATATGTGGGTGTGTGTGTGTGTGTGTTTGTGTGTAGGCTGATGTCCATTGTTCCATGCTTTGAGTGTATATGTGAGTGTGCCTGTGAATATTTCTGTGTCTGGACTGGTAGGGCTGATAGCATTCGGTTGTTTATTTGTCTCCCTCATTGGCCGTCTCCGTAGCGACCGCCACCCTTCCATTGCCAGTGTTTGTCTGAACAGAGCCGGCTTTTTGGGTCATTTCTCTCTCTTCTGCTGTGGGCTTAGTAACCAGGAGAACAGTGAGCTGAAATGGACTTCAGCGCCTGGGCTCTGGGTCAAAATAACCAAAGCGCCATGTACAGCCCAATACCACGACACCGATGAGAGCAGGGATGATGTCACCACCCTGGCTTTTGGTTAAGACCTGTGAGCGTACCAGCTATGAGGTCTGAGTCATAACTCTGTGTCTCTTCTGCTGACCTCGGGTGAAGAAAGATGAGAGGAGAGGAGAGGAGAGGAGAGGAGAGGAGAGGATAGGGGAGGGGAGAGAGGAGGATGAGAAGTAGAGAGCGAGGGGGTAAAGGTGGGCAGAAAATTATAAAGAATCAAGAGGAAAGGGCAGAGGAGGGAGCCACTATGGAGAAGGAAGGGGAGGGGGTGAGTCCAAAAGAGAGAGAGAGAGCAAAGAAAGTGAGAGCACAGAGAGGGAGGAGGGACGAGGGAGGGGGGGGGGGATTAGAGAATTCAGGTCAGCCATGGTGGGGTCGTGCCCTCGTACATATTTCTCTGTTATCTCTGGAAATCACAGAAAATAAACAGCACTGCTCTCTGTGCAGCCTGTAGCCAGGTCCCCTCTCTCCACCCCTCTCCCCTCAACTGGGCTTTGCTCTGCCTGCTCTGCACGTCTCGTCGTGGGCCCTGACGTTTCCCAGCACTCCCCTCTCGTCCGGAGCGATCCGCTCCACTGCCCTCCTCGGCCGGCCACCGAGGGCTGCGCCGGCACAGGCAGGAATGCGAGAGATGGGTGTTTATTGTTGATTGGCGAATGGAAAATTCCTGGATTAATATGTAAGCCCTCCGCACCAACCTAGGCCCAGTCCAGTGTAGTGAGAAGAGGGATGTAGGGTGGGGGTGTGTGGGAGCGGATGCTGACCAAATAGAGGGGGTTTCTCGCGTCATTTACGCTCATTTGCGTCTGACACAGCACAGTACCGCAGCAGAGACACAGGGAACGTCTGAAGATTTAGAGCCACATTTTCAAACAGCTCAGAGAGAGGGAGAGAGAGAGAGAGAGAGAGAGAGAGAGAGAGAGAGAGAGAGAGAGAGAGAGAGAGAGTGAGTGAAAGAGAGAGATATAGAGGGAGGAAAAAAAGAGACCGAAAGTTAGTATCTGCCCCTCCTTCTTACTACCTAACTTTAGCATAACTTCCTGCAGGAAAAACAACAAGGCGAATTTTGGCTTTTATTAAAACTCCTGCCGTGTAAACAAGGATTCTGAGTAGAAAAAAAACAAAGCAAGTGTTTAATAGAGAGGAGTGAAATGTGAAGTAGAGGGGTCTTTCTTGTGGGCGCCATCCCGCACACATATGGAAGCAATTAGGCCAGTGAGGGAGACCTGTCAGCCCAGCTGGGGAGCTCTGAAGTGGGCCAGGGGAGACGGAGGAGAGGCATGGAGCTCCAGACGCACACAAAGCAAACAGGCACTAAATTCTCAACACAAACAGACATAACAACACAATCTAAACACTCCCAAAAATATACGGGTCAACACGCCCACACTGACTTGTTCGTGGATGCACAGACACTGTGATCATACACACACACACACACACACACACACACACACACACACACTCATACACAAACACACACACGCAATGTCAGATACCATACGTCACTCATGGCATGTATGTGCACATATATCTTGCATATGACCAATAACTCCCTCAGCACACCCAATACTCAGCCATGCCACCTATCATCCATATAAAAGGAGGTCCCCATTACACATATATAAACCACATTGCCTATCCATGGCACTCAGCAGAAGCACATTTCACCCTGCAGCAGTAAACGCTTTTCTCTCCGGTGGCCGTATCAGGTATATATAAGGGCTGTTTTGTTCTTTGGGCATTTAGAGGAGGTGATATGTATTCATGTGTGTCTGTCTGTGTGTGTGTGTGTGTTTGTGTGTGTGTGTATGTGTGAATGTGAGTACATGTGTGTGTGTGTGTGTGTGTGTGTGTGTGTGTGTGTGTGTGTGTGTGTGTGTGTGTGTGTGTATGTGAGTACATGTGTGTGTGTGTGTGTGTGTGTGTGTGTGTGTGTGTGTGTGTGTCTGTGTGTGTGTGTCTGTGTGTGTGTGTGTGTGTGTGTGTGTGTGTGTGTGTGTGTGTGTGTGTGTGTGTGTGTGTGTGTGTGTGTTCGTATGTGTGTGTGTGTGTGTGTGTGTGTGTGTGTGTGTGTGTGTGTCTGTGTCTGTGTGTGTGTGTGTGTGTGTGTGTGTGTGTGTGTGTGTGTGTGTGTGTGTGTGTGTGTGTGTTCGTATGTGTGTCTGTGTCTGTGTGTGTGTGTGTGTGTTTGTTCAGAGACGAACACTGGGGCACTGTCGGCGGTTGAGAGTAATGGACTAATGATAAACAAACAGTGGGAGCCCGAGGCGAGGGACAGGGAGACGGATGGATGGATGGTTGGATTGGTAGATGAATGGAGATGGAGAGGGGTCATCCATCACCGCCGTCACGAGAGGGACGTGGCTGAGGCTACATTTTTACGTTTAGTTTCTTGGGGATTGGTGTGTGGCCAAGTTACTTGGTTGTGTGTTTGTGTGTATTTTTGTGTGCATCACTGTGTGAGTTGCTGGTGTCTGTCTGTGTGTCGTCCTCTCATACAATTACCACAGACCATTTGTTCAGAAACAATGTTCCCTAAAAAAAAGTTTTGTCGCTTTTGAAACGGTTAGCTTCTCACCAAGCTTCTGCTTTGCCATACTTCCTGGTTTCGACCGCCGTTTCCAAGAGCTCTTTCTCTGAGGGCCCATTCAGCCAGAAGATACCACAATCCATCATGCGCTGCAACACAATCACTGGGGAGATCTGTGCCCAGGCTTATAAAACACTGTTTTGTAAACAGCACTTTTGTGGCTCTGCCCTGCTCCGCTCTTCCTCAGCTCCTCTGCGAGGTCAGTGTGGTGGTGTGTGGGGGGTGTGTTTGGTGGTGTGAGTGGGGGGGGGGGTTGAGGTTGTGTGTGGGCCTTGGGCTCTGGGAGAATGTGATATTCTTCTGTAGCTGGAATCTAATACAGAAAGCTCTCTGGGCCCTGATGTGACGAGTGCTCTGTTTGGTGTGGCAGAGGTGTGTGTATGTCTGTGTCTATATGTGTATGTACAAGGGGTACAATGCATGCATTCATGTGCATCTGTTTGTGTTTGTTTGTGAGTGTGTTTGTGTGTGTGTTTGTGTGTGTGTGTGTGTGTCTGTGAGTGTGTGTGTGTGTGTGTGTGTGTGTGTGTGTGTGTGTGTGTGTGTGTGTGTGTGTGTGTGTGTGTGTGTGTGTGTGTGTGTGTGTGTGTGTGTATGTGAGGTAGTGATGATCTTAAATAGAGGACTGTAGACAACATGCATGCATTCATGTGCATCTGTGTGTGTGTGTGTGTGTGTGTGTGTGTGTGTGTTTGTGTGTGTAGACAACCACGCCTCTGACTCATCATGTGACCGCTGACAGCCACACTAGAGGAGAGATCCGGGGAGAGATTGGGGCTGTGATGGAGAAAGATGTTTGTTGATTAAACATGGGTGGATTTGTGGTTTGTCAGGCATGAACGGACCCAAGGCATTCCGCTGAATTTGATGATGGAGTGCTCTGTTGTCCCTTGCACGGATGAACTCCTCTGATTCGCCAAAGCCTAGGCTCCTCTCCCTCCGATTGGGCAGGAGGCACTGGGTCAACTCCTGGGATTTGCTTTAGCTGGGTTCCTGGGAATTGGTGCAGGTGACACCCCACTGACTGTCAGGTTACATAACCGTTCTTCTAAGCCAGTTCAATTATGCCAAAGCGGAATTGAGACACTGTAAACTGTTAGCACAGGGGCCAGTTTATTTGGAGGATCTGGCCAACTTCATTGCTATGCAAGTCAAATAAGGAACTAGTCTGTTTGGGTACACCTTTGTGTTTTTAGTATCAGTGTTCACAGAGGGAGGCTACGTGCAGGAGTGTACTAGTGCAGATATAAAGGGAAGTTTTGGACTGTGTGTGTGCGTCTGTGTGTGTGTGTGTGTGTGTGTGTGTGTGTGTGTGTATGTGTGTGTGTGTTTGTATGTGTGTGTGCAGGTGTGTGTGTGCACGTGTGTGTGTGTGTACATTGGTATTTGTGTACGACTACATTTGTGTGTGTGTGTGTGTGTGTGTGTTCGTGTGTGTGTGTGTGTGTGTGTGTGTGTGTGTGTGTGTGTGTGTGTGTGTGTGTGTGTGTGTGTGTGTGTGTGTGTGTGTTTGTGTGCGTGTATATGTGTGTTCACCCATCTACACTCATATTATTCTGTTCTCCATGATGCCCTCTGCAGCAGCCAGGTCTTTGTTATAATTCTCACAGTCACAGCCATCTGGTTGCTCGTCTTCCATCACCCTGGCAACCTGCACAATTACCCCATCTCATTTTTAGTCCCTCTCTCCCTTTGTCTTTCTATCTTTTCTTCTCTCCCCCTCTTTCTCTCCCACTCTCTCTCTCTCTCTATCTCAGGCTGCATTTCATAACAAAATCACTGTGCATACCTTTTCCACAGAACACACAATCTACAAACCTGCAGTCTGAGGACAACGGCTCCATCCAGATGGACGACACCTCCAGCCACTCATCTGCTACCGTGGACAGTGAGGAGGAGAGGAGGAGTGCCTTAGAGAAGAGCATGTACGTGCACAGCCAATATGTAATGTGATGTGTAATGTGTTATTATATGTGTGTGTGTGCGTGTATCTGTATGTGTATATATCTATATGTGTGTGTGTATGTCACAACAATAACAACAAACAGCTCAACCTAAATAATACCAAACCCCACACCCAGACCCCTAACCCCACACCCAGACCCCTTACCTGCACACATAAACATTGGACAGAACTTCCATTGTATTCTCATATTAAATGCCAGCCATACAATTAAACTGACAAAATAGCCACAAGTGCCCCCATATATTCAATTATGTCAGATATTATTCGTTACTTGGCAAGTACAGTAAAATACAAACATTTATATTTTGTCTGTGTGTCTGCAGGTATGTGCTGAAGGAGCTGATTGAGACAGAGAAGATGTACGTGGACGACCTGGCCCTCATAGTGGACGTAAGTCACACAATCATGCATGCAAACATCCACATCCACATCCACATCCACATCCACATCCACATCCACATCCACATCCTCACCCATACCCACACCCACACCCACACACACACACACACACACACACACACACACACACACACACACACACACACACACACACACACACACACACGCACACACAGACACACAGCAATGCTCCATAACACTATGGCCTTGTCATGTGTGTGCTTGTGTTGGAGCTGACTGCCACTGAAGCCCATCGAGTGCTGGGATCAGGTGTGTTCCTTGGGTGGTCCCTGAAGTAGCTATAAGTGGATCATGGCAGGACTGGATTAATGGCATGATGCCCCAGCATCAATCTGCGTCAATCAGGGATCAGCTGCCAGTCCCACCTGTCCTAAATATACCCATCATCACTGAACCGCCCTCCCCTTATGACGTACCCTTCTCCAGACAGGTGACTTCTGCCCCTGAGTTTCCCCAATGCATACCAAATTTACCTGCATTACTGAACACGACCATCAAAAGTAAGGGCAGAGAAACTAAAACAATGTATGCTGATATAGCGTTACTTTTACATACATCCATACGCCAAAGCATTCCTGTTACAATTCATTTCAGTATGTGAAGTTACATATTTCTTTAAATATGTCCTGCCGTTAGAAAGAACCTCCCTCAGCGGTTTGCTTTGATGTTGTTGCCATTCAATAAGTAATCATCCCAACATGGCGTCCTTTGCTGACTCACCCACGCTGAGAGTGTACCGTTGCTATCCCCTGCCTGATTAGGCTGAGGCATTGGGTTTCACTGTGGGACGGCTACAAACACCACTTGTGCTTGAGCAGGGTTGCATAAACAAGCTTGAAATCGGTAAAGGAAAATATGTGTCACAATGCAGATGAGAGGCTTGCTCGCTAGCGCCCGGGGTCTTTGGAGAAGTCTTGGCACAC
>NC_137921.1:12225535-12375535 GCF_963457725.1 Sprattus sprattus | reverse complement strand
CACTCCCTCATGCTTCTACATTAAGGCCTCCAAGCCTGCTGCTGAGCCCTACTTGCCATCCTGCTCCTCCTATTAGTCACAGCAGGCTGCATGACAGAGAGAGAGAGAGAGAGAGGTAAGCGAGAATGAGAGAGAGAGAGATGACAGTCAGAGAGAAGGGGGAGTGGGAGAGAAAGGGTGAGAGGGAGTGGGGGAGGGACAGGGAGAGGGAGAGGGAGAGGGAGAGGGAGAGGGAGGACATCAAAGGTGTTCTTTAAGACGTGTGGATGTTCCTCAGTCTGCCCCTCTTTGTCATGGCTGGAGAGGTAAAGTCACACAAAGGCATAGCTGAGAGCTGATGTATTTTCAACACGCTCCCCTTGACTCACACTTACTAAAATAGATGCCTTCTCCCTCTCTTACATCCTCTCTCTCTCTCTCTCTCTCTCTCTCTCACTCTCTCTGTCTCTCTCTGTCTCTCTCTCTCTCTCTCTCTCTCTCTCTCTCTCTCTCTCCCCCTCTCTCTCACTATGAGACTGCAGCTGTTTTGTCTGCAGAAACTGTTCCTGGACTCAACAGGCTCTAAGTGGTGCCAGACCTTTAGCTCATGTGCTCCCACTGCTGTGCTTTGAGAATCCCTCCCACTGACACACACACATACACACACACACACACACACACACACACACACACACACACACACACACACACACACACACACACACACACACACGTGCACACACACACACACACACACACACACACACACACACACACACACACGCCACGCGCCCACACACACACACACAGACACACACACACCAGTAGCAGAATTCCTGCAGTATTATTGTAATCACATAGCAACTTGCAGCCTCCTCTGACTCCCATGGCAAATACCTTTGGTTGACAGTGTCTCTTGTGTATATGTATGTGTGTGTGTGTGTGTGTGTGTGTGTGTGTGTGTGTGTGTGTGTGTGTGTGTGTGTGTGTGTTTGTTGTTTGTGCTCTAAAGGAAAGACGCCTCCACATGTACGTGGTCTATTGCCAGAACAAACCCAAGTCAGAACACATCGTGTCGGAGTACATTGAGACCTACTTTGAGGTGAGCAGTTCTCTCCTTTGTGTGAAGCACATAGAAGGTGGACACGGGTTAAAACTGATCATTTTGAGGTCATGTTTTATGTTGGTTACTGTGGGGGGACATTGTTGGTGTGTATAGGCATATAGAAAGATAAATATCCATGTTATCTGAAATAGTGGCTGTGTCAATGGTATCTTGTAGTGTTTCTTTTCTTCTTCCATGTTAGTTGACACTTACACATGAACACATGACTGAGAACAACAATGTGTGCGTGTTTATGTCAAATAGGTAGCGTGCATGCTAGTGTCCGAGGGTGTGTGTGTATGTTTGTCTGTATGATATAATTGTGTGTGTGTGTGTGTGTGTGTGTGTGTGTGTGTGTGTGTGTGTGTGTTTTCAGGAGCTGAAGCAGCAGCTTGGCCACAGGCTGCAGCTGAATGACCTGCTCATCAAGCCTGTGCAGCGCATCATGAAGTACCAGCTGCTGCTGAAGGTGCCAACCTCACCCTCCCTCCTCCTCCTCCTCCTCTTCCTCTTCCTCCTGCTCCTCCACACACACCTACCCCACTGAGTGGCCGTCTGACACTCTCTGCAGCTCCCCTCCGCAGGACTTCACACACACACACACACACACATACACACACACACACACACACACACACACACACACACACACACACACACACACACACAGAGGCACTGGCACGAACACACACTGACAGGCATTCTGTCTCTTACACACACACTGACACAAACACAAATACTCACACAAACAGATATTGGCATGCGTATGTGCACATACACAGCGAGACTGGCACAAACACAAAAACACCCACAGATACCTACATGTACACACATATCAGTACTTACTTACATTCACAGTCAGTTTTACCCAGTCACACCTGCAGAGAAATATAACATCCTGCAGATACATATTTGAACATACACTCACACATGAACATGACATATAGCACACGGCTGGGATATTTATGCATGGACACATATCTATGCTCTTCAACACCTGCACTTACATGATAGAAACACAAAAAAAACATTTGCAAGACATCATTGCTGTCTCTCTCTCGCTCTCTCGCTCTCACGCTCTCTCTTTCTCTCTCTCTCACACACACACGCACTAACAACCTCACACATTCACCTACGCTATTGGCATTATGAACAAATGGATGAGTTTAATTAGCAGAGTTCCACAGACAAGCGCTGCCTTGCTTCATTAGCGGACCAGGGTGCTGTAGCCTTGAGCTCAGGGCTGCTCCCATTCAGCACACAGCCATCCGCCATCTCATCACCATTAAGCACTGCTCCATCAGCCACCGGCGCACATGCTCTCAAAGAACCTCATTCAGCCGTTCCCCTCACTTTACCAATCTCATAATTTCCTTCATCCTTTCAAGCACTCATAAAACACCAAAAAACACACACTCTCATACATTTTTACGCACACTCAGACAAATACACACACACAAACACAGGCATGCGTCCGCACACACACACACACACACAAATGAATGGCCACAAGCATGCTCTCACACACCCAGACACACACCCAAACACAGACACACACACACACACGCACACGTCAGCACACACATGTCAGCAAACAAAAGAGAGTCCGTTTAACTCAGAGAAGCCCTATTGACTGCGTCTGATCCAACCTGCTCAGGCGACTTTCTAACAACAGCCGTGTGTGTGTGTCTTATCTGCAGGACTTCCTGAAGTACTACACCAAGGCGGGGATGGACACTGAGGAGCTGGAGGTATGACTCATCATCCCTGTGGAAAAAAAGAAGTGAGAGATGGACTGATAGGGAGGGGGAAAAAATCTAAATGAGGCCATTACCACCCGCTGAAACAGATAATGTCTTCCATTATCTAGAACGCCAGACTAAAATCTACACCATTAGCTGCTGCCGGGCTCATCTAGGAGCCGGAGGAAGTGTTTTCGTAAATTTGTGTCTGTTTGAGAGGTTGGTGTGTGTGTGTGTGTATATATGAGGTGTGTGTGTGTGTGTGTGCGTTTGTGTGTGAGGTGTGTGTGTGAGGTGTATGTGTGTGTGTGTGTGTGTGTCAGAGTGGCAGTTGCTGGGACAACAGAGACCCTTAGGGACAGATGCACAGAGATTGAAAATACTGTTAGTCAAATACTCTCGAGGGAGCATGAAGCCAGCAAGGCTCTAAATGGACAGAGCTTTTTCCATAAAACTCACACATCCCACTCTCTCTCTCTCTCTCTCTCTCTCTCTCTCTCTGACTCCTACCCCCTCCTCTCTCTTACAGAAAGCGACGGAGGTGATGTGCTTCGTGCCAAAGCGCTGTAATGACATGATGAACGTGGGCAGATTGCAGGGCTTTGAGGTGAGGCCTCTTCAAAGCTGTCCTGCCCTCAGCCTGTAGTGATCCTCTGACCTATTTAAACCCTCATTTGCACTCTGTCTCACTCCTATGCTCCTTTTCCCCTGTGCTCTCTCTCTCTCTCTCTCTCTCTCTCTCTCTCTCTCTCTCTCCTTCTGCCTCATCCCTATTTCTCTCTCACTCCTATGCTCTCTGTCTCTCTCTCTCACTCTGTCTCACTCCTATTTCTCTCTCTCTCTGACTCTCTCTCTTCCCTCGTTTACACCTCTTGAGTTTGAATTGAAACGAAGCAGGAACCGAGACCTGCCTTCAACAAAGGATCTATTTTAGCACCAGTGACATTTTTTATTTAGAGTCGTTTAGATTGACCATATACTGTATAGTGGGACCTTAACACGCCCCCAGCTCTGACCCAGCCAAAATGAGTACTGGTTGTTTTTCATTGCTGTTCTGGTCTCTCTCCTCACCACCCTCTGTGTGCGTGTGCCTGTGTGTGTGTGTGTGTGTGTGTGTGTGTGTGTGTGTGTGTGTGTGTGTGTGTGTGTGTGTGTGTGTGTGTGTGTGTGTGTGTGTGTGTGTGTGTTTACAGGGTAAGATCACTGCTCAGGGGAAACTCCTGCAGCAGGACACCTTCACTGTCACAGAGCTGGACAGTGGCTTCCTGTCCCGAGCCAAAGAGAGGCGGGTTTTCCTGTTTGAGCAGATTGTAATCTTCAGTGAGCCAATCGACAGGAAGAAAGGCTTCTCAATCCCGGGATATATCTTCAAGAACAGCATTAAGGTGGGGCTGTGCTTTGAAAGTTATTTTTTTGCACTTGTGTGTACTGAGCACTTTCTGCTCAATTTGTGGGCCCTTGACTACGACAGGAAAAGTCCGTCAAAGTCATATCGTCTTCAAATCTTTGTTGTGTGGCCAATAACTTTGCATTCCTAGTGTTTTCTGTATATGCAAGCAAGAGTTTGTGTCTGTTTATGTTAACATGGGGATGCACACATTCTCAGAGTGGTGACCTAGAAATGAACAGTCACTGTCTTTCATGGAAAAGAAGATTTGGTAACACTTTCTATGAAGCCCAGCGTTATAAGGCCCTATAAGGACATTATAAGGGCCTTAATAATGACTTATAGCGATTGCTACGATGACTTATAGCTACTTTATAACTACGTATCATTTCTTCATGATGACTCATAATCACCTTTATGATACATTATATCAGTTCATTATGAATGGTTATAATTAAAGATGGAATAATGCATTATAAATATGTGACTGTCGGGTAACACTTGCTATGAAGCCTGCCTTTATAAGGTCCTATAAGGACATTAATGATGACGTTTTAAAAGTAGCTATAAGTCATTGTAGCACTCTTTATAACTATGTTTAGCATCTCCACAATGACTCATATCCACTGCTCTGAAACGTTATGTCAGTTAATTATAAATGGTTATAATCTAAGATAAAATGATGCATTATAAATATGTGATCATAGGTTTGTGTGGGTAATCATGAATCCTATGAAGCCTGCATATATGAAGCACTATAAGAACATTCATAATACCTTTAAAAACTAGTTAAGTCATTAGTTAAGTCAAATCACTCCATCATCTCTTTGAAATTCCTTATTCCACGAGTGGTAGGCTACAATGACTGGCTGTTTTCAAATATAACTAATAGCCTAACGAAACAAAGATTTTCCTCTGCTGATCCCGCGTCTATATGGAAGTTTGTAGAGAGAATGCGGGGGAGTAAAATGCTCCGCAAAATGCTCCGCTGCCGGGGTTAATTCCCTTTCCTTTACGTCTATTGCTGTCTAGTAAATACATACAGACAGCCGGAAAGGTTAATAAACGGAATGAAATAGCTACACATTACACAAGCTATGTTTTAATAAAACCCACGTTACTCACATAGGCCTACTGGTTAACACTAGTGTTTGTTACAGCACATAAACGTTTGTCGCTACATCCAAACTGCGTCACCGTTGTCTCTCCCTGTATCTGCTCCAGCCGCACCATTTTACTTGCAATGTGAATCATTTAATTTAAATATGCTTATTGCCATTTGTTGCACCTTAATCATTTTCTACAAACATGATATGCTATGTATGGTGTAGTAGACTGAGACTCTATTCACTACTGCACAAAAACTAGACACGTTTGCAAAACTAGACGTTTGCAATGAAGTAGGTAAAACAACTTTCGCCAATATCTCCGTAAGGGAGATGGGTTGTGTGCTCAAATTTCTTGGGATCAAAGAAGACGTTAGTATTCATGTGCAAACTAAAAATCACATCTCAGGATTGCTGCGCATGCAAGTTATTTCGGGTGTCTCAACTGTAACTAATAGCCTACCACTGTCATATAATTATGAGTTCAGTAAAAGACGGAGCAAACACAGTTTTCTACCGTTGTTGAAACACATCCACGCGTAGACTTGTTTTCTTTCCATCTGAGAGTGGTTATTCAAAGAAAATATTAAGAACTATATGCTGATAGAAAGAAGGGAACTTTAAGCCACTACACTGCCTGTGCACGATGCGGATCCACGTTGATGTTGTTAGTAAACAAACCAGGTGGGAGCACATCTCCGTGGTCTTTGCGCATGCCCGAGGCAATGTAAACGCTTTACATTTTGCACATGTAAACACGTAACGACAAGAGCCGTTTCCCTTAAAAATGTTCACACCTACACGCAAATACGATACGATAAACTGTTCTGATCACATTGGCACATGTATCAGGGCCTAATGACTTATAGCTACTTTTAAACGTCATCATTAATGTCCTTATAGGACCTTATAAAGGCAGGCTTCATAGCAAGTGTTACCCGACAGTCACATATTTATAATGCATTATTCCATCTTTAATTATAACCATTCATAATGAACTGATATAATGCATCATAAAGGTGATTATGAGTCATCATGAAGACATTATACGCAGTTATAAAGTAGCTATAAGTCATTATAGCAATCGCTGTAAGTCATTATTAAGGCCCTTATAATGTCCTTATAGGGCCTTATAACGCTGGGCTTCATAGAAAGTGTTACCGAAGATTTTGTGTATCAGTAATTCTTAGTAATCAGTAGAAATATTAGTAGTATTTACATGTAACTGCTGATAATACTGACCCTATTTGCATGACCTAAAAGATACAATTAAGAGAGAAAGTTAAAGAGACACTTAAGGACACACTGATCCGTTGTCTAGAATTGTCGGTATGTAAGGGAGCAGAGAGGAGAAGTGGAGCGCTGTGAAATAAGTGGATTTCCTGTGCTCAGGATGACTTGTCTCCAGTTGTCTGGCCAATTCATTCCACTCCATGCTTTCCAGGAACAAAATGTGCGCATGACGTCTTGAGGTTGTTCGTCAGCCATGCACACAATGGGACACCAGACGTTAATGACAGTGTGTGTGTGTGTGTGTGTGTGTGTGTGTGTGTGTGTGTGTGTGACTGTGTGTGTGTGTGTGTGTGACTGTGTGTGTGTGTGTGTGACTGTGTGTGTGTGTGTGTGTGTGTGTGTGTGACTGTGTGTGTGTGTGTGTGTGTCTGTGTGTGTGTCTGCATGTGGACCAGTTAAAGCATTCAGAGCATCCACAAGCTTTTTCAGTTGCGTTCAGTGTTTGGACAGAAGGCTGCGTCTTAATCTTCAGTGCTTTTCTTTTTGATTTGAATGTGGGAACAAGTTATGCATATTCACAGTGGGACGCGCTAACACAAAGATGTATTAGATAAGAGCTCAAAAATTTGCTAAATATTAGCTATGATAAGAACAGTGAGTAGGCGGTTAGTATTTTGGCAGCACTAAGAGCCTGGAGGGATTTATTTCATCATTAAAATAGGCTAAGAAGGAATTTTCCTTATTATATCTTGCAAATACAAAACGAACTTAATAAATGATGATATAATCAGTGTGTTTTTTTAATAGTGAGAACATCATCCGCCTATTAACTGATTTGGTGGGCTTTGCTCTGCAATGCTTGTTTTGGAGTTGGAGTGGTGTCAGACTGGCACTTACTGACATGTGTGATGGTTTAACCCTGTTGGACCATGCAGACTGAAGTGATCAAAGCCCAGCTCAAGTCAGCATATGGTGTGTCGTCTGTGCTGGTTTATTTGCCCAGATAGACTAGTAATGGCACTGCCAGCACTAACCTGCATTAAACACAAAGTCCCATACAGTGAACTAACACAGCCTTACATAAAACAGCAGAGCTGCTAATGCTGCTCTATGTTCTTTTCAGAAAGGATGCATATATATATGTATATATAATATATATATATTTATAAAAACATATTCAGTTAAATGGATAATTTTTGTGGTCATACACTTGCTTTGCATTACGGCTTTGTTTGAGCTAGTGTTGTTGACTTTCCGTGAAGTCGCAAGTATATTCATTGCTGTGTGTTTACTTGTTATTGTTGTTTACAGATAAGCTGTCTGGGTGTGGAGGCATGTGTGGAGGACGACCCCTGCCGCTTTGCGTTGACCTCGCGCGGGGCCGATGGAAACATGGTGCGCTTCGTCCTGCAGACGTGCTCCCCCGACACCAGCGAGGCCTGGGTGGCACACGTGGCACAGATCCTGGAGTCGCAGCGCAACTTCCTCAACGGTGAAAACACCCTCACATTCTCACTTACTAATGCACCTACATACAGACACACACACACACACACACACACACACACACACACACACACACAATCAGACGCATGCATACACACAAACACAAACACAAACAGAATGCATGCCCATATGGCTAAATGAATGACCGAGGACAGTGTGCCCCACTGATGCCCATATACACATATATGTGGGCCCTGACACTAACAAACCCATACACATGCAGACACACACACTCATATGCATGCACAGAACCTCTCTTCACACAGTATTCTCACTTACTAATGCACATACATACAGACACATACACACAAACACACACACACACACACACACACACACACACACACACACACACACACACACACACACACACACACACACACACAATCAGACGCATACACACAAACACACACACACACACACACACACACACACACATACACACACACAGCCTCCATACTCCAGCACACTGGCCACTCTTTCCCCCTTTCATCTGTGACCTTGGGTCGCAGGTCACATGACATCTGTTGATGTTGACAGATGCACACACACACACACACACACACACACACACACACACACACAAACAGACACAGTGACACGCACACCGAGACAATTAGGAATGCACAGACAGACACACAGACACACAGACACACACACACACACACACACACACACACACACACACACACACACACACACACACACACACACACACAGACACACACACACACACACACACACACACATACACACACACAGCCTCCATACTCCAGCACACTGGCCACTCTTTCCCCCTTTCATCTGTGACCTTGGGTCGCAGGTCACATGACATCTGTTGATGTGTGTCTAACGTGGCACCAGGTGCAGGGCACACATCAAACAGACCAGCGGCGTTTTACGGGCGGCTGGATTGAGGTGTCCCCTTTCATGAGGCCAGCTAGATGGGAGCAGCCTGCGGCACAGAGAGGGGACAGAGGAGTGCTCAGGAGTGCAAGGCCAAGATCAGTGTCCCTGTTCTTAAAGCCTCCGCCGGTGTAATAGAGCGCTGACCGGGGATCAGTTTAGGCAAACACCCTGAGGTTGCGAGGCGATCACGTGGGGCAATGACATCATCAGATTAGAAAGGGTTGCAGATCGGTGTGCACACAAACACCAACCCGCGGACAGATTTGAATCTACTCACTTTGGAACCCCGATTCGAAAGAGTGCGCATTTAGTGTGTTCGTGTAGAGAAAAGGTCGATCCGGAGACATTTCTCTCCGGATTCAGGCAAACTAGACTCCGTGTAAACGGCACATTAGATGAGATAGGCACATAGGAGTAAGCTCCTCTGGTAAGTGGGTTTGGGTAGGCATGTCAGCATCACACAAGCAGCCCAAAGATAAGGGTTCTTTCAATGCCAAAACAAATGTGTGATGTTTAGAGCTGGGACATTGTTAAGTGCTGCTGCACGCTGCTGAGACAAGCATCTTTTGGACCACAGACAAAATATTTTTTCAAACACATTTTGCAAATAACCAAACAAATGACAGTACTAATTTGAAATATGTTTAGCAAAAATGATTTGATCCTAATGTAAAACGAGATAGACTCTATTTTGTGGGTGAAATAATTGCTGTGCCAAAAAAGTTAGAGCAACCTTTCCGCTTATGTACAAAATGATTTTTGTCACAAAATGAATCAGCCAAGACACCTCTCATTCTGACATTCTTTTGGCAAAATGAAGCTAAATGAGTAGTCTGGGGAACTCATAAGGCATTGCATTACACATTTATGTAACCTAAAACTTCATGAAATGAGACACATACACAAGTGAAATGAAATGAACAGTACTGGAGTCAATTGAGGGCACAAAATAAATAATCTATTTTCAGCTAAACTGTCAGGAAACTGTTGTTTTCACAGCATTTGTTGACAGAGGCTTTTGTATATTTTATGGATGAAATGCTCCAAGATGTGAATTGGTTTTGTAATGAATAATTTTTATTGCACCTAATATATTCTGGATTTGTAAATGAATGCGTCTGGTGCTGATAAAATAGATTGATATAATTTTTTGATTTTCATTATGCACACAAGGCTCCGTCCTCTGACAGAATTATAAAACACACACACTCATAGCCCAGTCAGTCTTGTGAAACGTGTGTGTGTGTGTGTGTGTGTGTGTGTGTCTCTGCAGCCCTCCAGTCTCCCATCGAATACCAGCGTCGAGAGAGCAAGTCCAACAGTCTGGGCCGCAGCATGAGGCCGCCCGTGTCGGCCGGCGCCGGGCTCCGACCCCACTCCTCCGCCTCCATCGACCGGCACAAGATGCCCTGCCTGCGCTCCCACAACGCCTCACTGCCCTCCCTCTACCTGCCCAGCCACGGCCCCGCAGACACCCACATACAGACAGAGGTGAGGGGGAGAGTCAGTGTGTGTGTGTGTGTGTTTGTGAGTTTGTGTGTGTGTGTGTGTGTGTGTGTGTGTGTGTGTGTGTGTGGGACTGTGTGTGTGTGTTTGTGTTTGTGTGTGTGCGTGACTGTATGTGTGTGTGTTTGTGAGTTTGTGTGTGTGTGTGTGTGTGTGTGTGTGTGTGTGTGTGTGTGTGTTGTGAGTTTGTGTGTGTGTGTGTGTGTGTGTGTGTGTGTGTGTGTGTGTGTGTGGGACTGTGTGTGTGTGTTTGTGTTTGTGTGTGTGTGTGACTGTATGTGTGTGTGTTTGTGAGTTTGTGTGTGTGTGTGTGTGTGTGTGTGTGTGTGTGTGTGTGTGTGTGGGACTGTGTGTGTGTGTGTGTGACTGTGTGTGTGTGTGTGTGTGTGTGTGTGTGTGTGTGTGTCTGTGTGTGTGTGTGTGTGTCTGTGTGTGTGTCTGTGTGTGTGTGTGTGTGTGTGTGTGTGTGTGTGTGTGTGTGTGTCTGTGTGTGTGTCTGTGTGTGTGTGTGTGTGGATTTCCACATTGAGTGATTGATTGTGAGTGAGTGGGCAAGTGAGGGCACTAGAGGTGATAAAGTATTAGCAAGGAAATCAGTGAGTGAACTATTATTCTACTGAGTGACTGACTGAAGTGAGTGAGCGTGAGAGTGGGTGACTGCGAGCACAAGTGGGTGAATCAGCCTCATGGGGCATTGGGCTGCGCGCATGCACATCTGTCTTAGAGGCTGGGTGAGCACAAGACTGCACGCACTCACAGCCTGATACATGAGAACTGACACGCCGTGCCGTACGCATGCACATTCGTGTGTATATGCACACATTCTCCAGCTGAACTGGTACAGTATGGCACCAGCAATGCAACGCACACATTCCGGGAAGCACAGCTACTGATGAGAATATTTGGATCCTCTTACCCAGAGAGAGAGGCATTGGATCAAAGAGTCAGCCTGAAATGAAAAAAAAGGCACACGCACACACACACTCACACTCACACTGACCTGACTTACTGCGAGAGTCCACACACCCACACGTACACATGCCCCCCCCCCCCCCACACACACACACACACACACACACACACTCACACTCACTGACACACACCTCACGCCTCATACTCAGATAATATTGGACCACAAACAAGTGGTTTCTGCAAGGCCTGCCTGTCCAGCTGTACTGGAATGGGACTGAAGCTGGGAGAGTTCTGTCAGCCTCGCCCCACGACTTGTGACCAGGGCTTCACTCTAGGAGTGTGTGTGCCTATATTTAGAGTAAAGCTGGGCTTGTGCTTGTATGTGGACACTGTGTGTGGTACTACAGATGGGTTTATTTGTGTGGGTCTTTGAGGTGAAATATGTGGAAATATATCTGTTGTATCACTGTATCACCTACATTAGACGTATAGTGGTGTGAAGTTGGTGTGTAATATATGTTGTAATATATGTGTGTGTTTGTGTGTGTGTGTGTGTGTGTGTGTGTGTGTGTGTGTGTGTGTGTGTGTGTGTGTGTGTGTGTGTGTGTGTGTGTGTGCAGCCGAACTGTGGAGACAGCAGTTTGAGCCAGACCGTCTCGCCCACCCACGTGCAGCTGGGCTTCAGTGAGCACACCGCCACCCCCTCCCACTCTGGCCTGCACCTCCCCGGAGTCTCCAACGGCCTGGGCCCAGCCTCCACCAGTAGCACGCAGGTACAGTCAGTCTTCTCTCCATCTCTCTCTCTCTCCCCCCCTCTCTTTCTCTCTTCCTCTATCTCGCTCTGTCTCTCTCCCTATCTATCTCTCTTTCCCTCTCTCTCTCTCTCTCCCTCCCTCTCACTGTCTCTCTCTCTCTCTCTCCCTCTAACTCCCTCTCGCTCTCTCTCTCTCTCTCTCTCTCTCTCTCCCTCTCTCTCTCTCTCTCTCTCTCTCTCTCCCTCTCTCTATCTTTCCTGATCTGTTTTTGCCAGGAACAAATTGTTTGGTCTAAAGTTTAGACCAAACTATTTGTGTAGTTCTCATTTAAACATCGTTAAAATGGAAAATGAAGATCCACAATAGTGATAATATTTACAGTCAAAATGATGAATGCGCTCATACTCTGTGGTTCCAGTTCCACATCAGTAAACATAAACACTGCACACAGTTTGGTGGAGGGAAAACGTAAAGCCCATTTTTAACGAATCCAGTCAGGAGGTCCATAAGAAGAGCTCTATCACCTCCTTGTGGCCAGAAATATAACTACATAGAGACGGAGGCTCAGTGGGGGATGTGTATATCAGTATATTCCACCACAAACAGAGGAATGCTAGATCAGTCTGATGAAACAGATACAGTAAATACAAAGCAGGAGCACTGTTTGGATTTGCACCTTTAACCATAATAGCACACACCTGCACAGAACCTCTCTCTCGCTCTCGCTCTTCTCTTTCTTTCCTTCTTTCTCTCCGTCTGTATTTCTCTCCCCTATCCCTTTCTCTCTCACTGTCTCTGTCTCTCACATACACACACACCCACAGAGCACACACACACACACACACACACAAACACACACTTCCCTTAGCGTAGCGAGTGCTCATCTCTGCGGGGGCTAATGGCCCTCTCTGAGTTGCTCCCGTGCCCTGCTCAGTGTCATTAAGCCTGTCCCCAGTCCATCAGCACCCTACACTTGTCCTGAACCAACGCTGATGACAGGTAAACAATCGCTGCTGGCCTCCCCCGTTTGTTCTATCTTATTTACCCAGCCCTGGTGGCTTCGCCGCATCGCAAACAGGAAAGCGCGGGGGCCCAGCGCAGTCAGAGAGAGAGAGATGCCTATCAAAGGCCTGATTGTGCTTCAGCTTTTTCCCCCAGAGGAGTTTGTGTGTTGTCGCGACTTTGATTAGTAAACAGAGACAACAAGCGAGCCTGTTTGCCCGGGGGGACGAACCTGTGGGATACAAACACATGGCTGCTGTGTCGCCATGCTTGCTTTACTCGTGTTACGCACGTCTTTGAAGGAAGCCAGTCTTATTCTGGTTTTTCTTAACGCCTGAGACATTTCTGTCCCTTTCAAAGTTATATTTTAAGAGGTTGTCAATTTACAGAGGAAACATGCAAACGCAAACAAAAGATATCACTTTAATCCTTTCATTCTTATAAACCGTCATTCTTATAAACCTTCATATACTCCAATGACAAGTTGTTTGTTGATATAGTAGACAGTCAGGGTCTTTCCTCTGAGGTGTTATCCTGTCAGGTGATGCAGTTGTCAATCCTGTTTGTTTTCCTTTCCAGACCTTTCTGTCTGAGGTCCCCCTTTGATTGAGATTTTCCCAGAAGGGCAGACCTCAGTCTTTGTCTCAAGGGTTCAGATCTTTAGTAAGATGGTCATAATGCAGAAATATATTCTGAATGGTGATAATAGAATTGAACGTGTGATTGTGAGAGCATGGTGCTGCAAAATCAGGACAGTGATCCGTAGAGATGGTTTCTCTCTGTGGTTTATCCCTGTATGATGGTCCTCTGAAAACTACACTACACTACACTGCACTACATGCTATTGGGCTCTTTAAATAGGCAGTGACTTCATGTTAGCACATAAAGTGTATACTGTCAGAAGAGTGAAGTTTTGTTTTAAACATCTCTGATTTATGTACTGACACTTTAGAAAAACTGTATGAAAAGGGCCAAATTGAGGAGAACATTTAATTGGCTCTGATAATTCCTATCATCCATTTGCAGGAACTAAAATGTAGTTAAACTTACTGTAGAAAATAAGAGAAATTCTGTCATAGAGTATGTATAGATTTGTACTTTTCTTGAGCAATACGGCACCTTTAATTATATATCGACGTGAGACACTGACAGCAGCCATTCAGACAACACACAAGTGACACACTGTGAACTAGAGACCTGAACTACCACTGTATTTCTCATTTCTCGCCTCTGCCTCTTGGCAGGTTATAATTATCCTCTGTGACAAGCCAATTACCGAGTGCATAATTACTGCTATTTTTCTCTGATGTGAGTGACACAGGGTTGCCACGGCGATTGCAATCTGAGACATTCTCTCAGTCAGTGTGTTGTCATAAGTCGTGTGTTACAACTGAATAATTCAATAGAACTTGTGGTTTTTAGTAAAGTATAGGTGTATAGTCCAGTGACTGCAAAAACAATGGACAGCATACACACAAAAGTGAGGGAATTTAAAAATAGAGGAGAATTGTAGGCAGACTTGCTCAGCAATAACTGCTCAGACTCCAATTTTGCCAATATGGCCGACCAATTTTGGCTTCATTTCTTCAGAACATACACGTTCATGACACCATGCTTCCACCTGACCTTTAAATGTAGAATATAATAATAATAACATAATTTCGGATTTTAACGGGTAGACACACCAAAAGCTGCTTATCTCTCCTGTACAACACCAGTGCAAGTAAGAAAAACTAAGATTATGGAACTTTCTACGTCCCTGAATAGAAGTCACCTTTTGTGGCACAGATCTTGAATTTCCATGAAAAGTCTTGGAAAGACAGATGGCGACCCTAGTGTTTGTCAGTGTAATGTGTCTTTGTCTGCGTGACTAGTGACGTTTCTCCTCTGTCTTCTGTCTCTATCCTAACAGAGGGGAGGGGACGGCTACCACAGGGGCATGATGGGAGATGGGGTTCAGGCTTCTGGCCCATCCCTTCCTCGTCGCTCCAGCAACCTGGCCCAGCTGAACGAGGACGACCTCTGAAGGCCAGACCGCAGGCCGCACCGGCTTCATCAGCACCACCTTCGTCCTCATCGTCCTCATCGTCGTTGTCTTCATCATCATCATGTCTTCATTATTTATCCTTCTTTTACTTGTGGCTCCCTCTTTTTAACCGCTGACATTCTCCTCGGAATGACCAAGGGATTTATTTTTGCCTAATTTCTGCCTGTTTCTTTTTAAATCTCCTAAATGTCGTTTTTATGGACTATGTGATTTGTTCCAGAAAATAAATAACCATTCCTTTATTGGGAGGTCACTGGAGTAAAAAAAAAAAAAATGAAATGAAAATGTGTGAGCTGTATGCTTGAGTGTGTGTGTGTCGGTGAGTGAGTGCCTGTGTGTGTAGACGTGTGTGTGTGAGGGAACATTGTGAACACACAGCCGACGGCTTTCTCTGTTGTGGATGTGAAGTTTCTTTTCTTCTTCATGGCGTAAGGCCCAAACGACTAAGAGAACACACATCTGTGGGACCAGAGCCTGCAGTGGGCCTCTCAGTTCCGCTGGACTTTAAAGTGTTTCCTCTCTATCGTCGGCTGTTTCTACAGACATCCCACTACATCTCCTGTCCGCATCCACAACGTCTGCTGCATTAGCCGCACACACATTTCCCTCACTTTATTCAATGTTGCAGCAGTTGTCTCTTACATTCGAAGAAGATATGGACAGCCGACACAATGAAATTGTACATATGTAGGTGGACTGAAGGTTGATTGTCTTGTTTGGGACAGACAGAACTCACACATGCTCCCTGGGGCTGGGGTGGGGAGGCTGTCAGCAGAAGAGATTGGGGCTCTGCTCTGTGTTGCTGTTCGTCTGAGACCAGCTCTTGAGTCTTGGGGAGCAGAGAGAGAGAGAGGGGAACAACGAGAGCTGAGCCAATGCTGCCAGACAAGTGAAAGTGTCTAATGGGACCATCACACCGGCTCTCATTGGAGAACATGACAGAGGAGAATGGAGGGAGAGGAAGAGGAGGAGGAGGAGGAAGAGTCCTCTCTGTGTGCCGGCGATGGATTTTTTAACTGCCATGGAGTGCTCATCTGAGGCTGGGCTGTAGACTGGCAGAGGACAAAAGAGGCTTGAAGCCATGAACTGGGTGTTTGCCCCTCTCTCTCTCTCATACACACACACACACACACACACACACACACACACACACACACACACACACACACACACACACACACTCACACATGTACACATGCACATACAAACACACACACACACACGCACTGCACATGCACATGCACAAACAAACATACACACACCCACTCAGCCACACACACACACCCACACACACACCCACACACACACACACACACACACACACACACACACACACACACACACACACTTTCTCCCTCTCTCTGCTCTCTCACCTTCTTGCTCACTGGTTTCTGTTCGGTAGACAGAGGGTGGGGTTTTCTCCAGGCTTATCCTAATTTCAAACACGTCTCCGGGGGCTCTCCTCCATTTCAAAAGGGTGGAATTGAACACAACTTTTAATTTCAGGACAACTCCCCCCCCCCCAACATCATTAGACAAAGTGCCAAATAAACTGGTGCCAGATTATTTTAGGTTGAAGTATTCAGAAGTAGAGAAGGAAAATAAAGTGTCCCAAATTTAAGAAGTTTTTTCAACTGATATTTTGATACTTTTGTCAGTGCATTGTTACTGACAGATCTTTTGGCAAATTGGAATGATATATGTCAAAACTCATCAATTGTATTCATTTAACGTCCTTTTGTAAAGAAAAAGCTCATTTTGTTTTTGGCCTGAAATAATGGCCACAAGTCTGGCCATAATTATAATGGTCAAATGTCCTTTGTCTAATTTTTGGTTTGATGTTATTCTAATCATGTTTTACAAAAAGGGCCGTGAGTAACGGCAACACTGCATGTGGAATTGTGCATTTGCTCTCATTTAAACCCAGGTAACTAGGGATCCGAGATCAGTTGTTATATTTGGGGGATTTTGAGCTGAGTTGTAAAACATGAAGCACAAATGCCAGGACCTCAGAGAGCCCTGAGCCTGAGACTAGAGTCATTACCCCAATGATCCAGTAGAGGTCACCAAAGGGCTATGGCACCTTACCTGGGAGACAGTAGATATCTTAAAAGGAGTTCTTGCATCTTGCCCATTTGATCTGAAATATATATATATATATATAATTTATATATATATATTAAAAAAAAGCTTTACCAAAGGTGGCCAAATACAAAGGAAGGCATGTCTTCAAAAACTGTTACAAAGATATTCAGGAATGGCTTGATTGCTTATCAATCCTCTCATTTTTACATGTTATACCGGCTCTCTTGAAAGGAACAGAGTTGGTCAAATGCCCCTGTCGTATTATCAGTCTGCAGGCTATCATTTATCTGTCTTGTCACTGAGGTGGGTTTGGAATCTGGCAGTTGTGCATGTTGTATTGAAAAGTACCCCTACAGATATACAAAATGAATGGATATAAAATAGGAAAAAAAATTATGGATATGCCAGACATTTCTGACAGAAATTCATTGTTGTACTATATCAAATAAAAAGTGTCTTTTTGAAATACAACACCTTTGTCTATTGTTTAAGTGTCTTTTCTATGAAACTATACCCTCAGTATAAATCAGTATGCGATTGAAATCCTTATTGCATGGTATCATCTAAGGCTAATTTTTTTTTCACTCCTATCTAGACATGTTGCTGGTAGTTGTGCTGTGTGGCTGCACGCTATGCAGGCTGAAGGGGGGAGACCCCAGCATGGTAGAAGTCCTTCTGGCTGGATTTGTCACACGGTGCAGCCCTGACCGGAGACCATTGTTGGCCCCGGCGGAGAAGAGAGGAGCTCGCGCTGCTTACATGCCTGTGATATATGGGGGGGCTGGGCAGGAGGGCTAAAGCTATGTGTGTGTGTGTGTGAGGGGGGGGGGGATCAAGGTATTAACTTTCACAGGGGGGCCAGAATCAAAGGGGCCCTCTGTCACCAGCGAGGGGGTCGTGCCAGCAGGGGGGTCCGTTTACTGAGAGCACCTCTGGAGGGCCGTCCCGTGTGTGATCTCCATGCTGTGGAGGCCGGCGGAGTGCGGGAGCCTGGCGGCTGTGAACTTGATTGCGGAGGGTCGGAGCCCGGGGTCCCCCCTCTTCTCTAGCGGGGGCTCTGCTGGGTTCGCACTGAGGTGTAAAAATTCACTGTCATTTGTTCTTCCTCAAAGTGTTGGGCCAACACAGAGGAAACAATGACCATTTAAAATTAGCATCCCCATTGTTCGGCTAATTAACATTTGAATTGCCGTCAGAAGAGGCGTTGGAAGTCAAGCGCTCCCAACAATGTTAGATTTCATTGCTCGGGCCATTTGCTTATATTTACATCTAAAATATAATGAGGTTTTCAGGAAGTCCCTAAGGCATTGTTCTTGGTCGCAAAACAAAAAAGGATCCTTCCCTGTGAAGTGATCAAAATAAAGAGAACAAAAGGATGGTTTGTTTGATCCAGTCATTTATTAATATGTCACATGCTTTCTTCATAGAACTGTGTGATCTATGTACAGTATTTACACCAGTTCTCACAGATTCAAGATCTCAAGCTTCCATGTCATCGTGAATTAACCTACCTCACAGAACATTAGTGCCTTGTACAACACAAAATAGGAATAGAAGAGATAAAAAACTAGGTTTTAAGGAATTTAAAAACTTTTAGGATTAAGTAAAAATGTAATTAAATTTAAATTAACAATCCCTTCAATGTTATGTCTTGTGGATAAGAGAGACAAAATTCAGCATTTCAGTTGTCTCTATTCAACAGCCTAAATAAATGTGAACTTAATGTAAAATGTTAAATACAACACTGAAGATTGCAAAAAAAATCTCTGTGGGGGTAATAACTAGAAAATAAGCCATGTTCCATTAAGGCAACATTTCCCTTCAGAAACACATGTTATTATTGCAACTAAGCTTTAGCTGTGCTTTAACTTTCAAACAGATTGCTACCTGAATCTCATTCTCTTTAGTGTTTAACATACATTGTGCTGGGTCAAAATTATTGCATTGACATTATATGGTAAACTATACGGAAAACAACCTAAATCTTAAATTTGTAGTCATGTTGGAAATATTTACATTACGGCTGAAAGGACTTGCAGTTGAAAGGTTTGAGCTGACAGTGGCTTACAAGTAGGATGCAGGACCCTGAGTCCTGGTGCGTAAGCGCCATGTCCAGTGTCTCAACACAATATGTAGGTGGCACTGGCTAGTCGTGCAGTCCAGCAGTTCTTTGTAAGCCAAGGGTCCTGACTGTTTCTTCCAGTGAAAACAAAAATAATAAGTCTGTTTTGTAGCAAATATGGCTTAGCAGCTTTGCCAGACTTGCCAGTCACCAGGGAGACCACACACACACACACACACTGAATATTATCTCAGTATGTGCGCCCATGGGACAGTGTTGTCTCTCTCCTCCAGCATGTCTCTCTCTCTCGCTCTCTTTCCTTCTCCTGCTCCCTTCTCTCCCTCAGTCCTTTGCCCTCCACCTCTTCTCTTCACTCCCTCTTGATGCTGAGCAGAGTGTCTGGCACGGGGTGGTGGTGGTGTTGGTGCTGCTGCTGTTGTTGCTGCTGCTGCTGGGAGGGCTGCCCTCCGCGGCCCTTGCGGCCCTGGTGGGTCTTGACGTGCTTGGAGAGGTGATCGCTGCGCATGAAGCGCTTGCCGCACTGCTGGCAGCCGAAGCGCTTCTCGCCCGTGTGCGTGCGCAGGTGGCGTTGCAGCTCGTCCGATCGCGTGAAGCTCTTGCCGCAGAAGAGCCAGTTGCAGATGAAAGGCCGCTCGCCGGCGTGCCAGCGTAGGTGGGCCTTCAGGTGGGACGTCTTCTTGTACACCTTGCCGCACTCGGGGATGTGGCAGATGTGGAGTCTCTTTTTGCCGAACTCCAGCCCGCCACCCCCCGACGCCTGGCAGTTGGGGCACTTGCAGCGGCGGCAGCGGCGCGTGGAGCTCAGCAGGCCCTTGGAGGTGCCCTGGAGCAGGGCGGCGATCTGCGGCTGGTGGCCCAGCACCAGCTGCCGGCCCAGGGAGGAGAAGGGGTGGTTGGCTGAGGAGCCGTTGGTCTGGGGGAGGCTCCACCACTGCTGGCTCTCCTCCACGTGGCCGGCGGCGAGGTGAGGCCTGGCAGAAGTGTTCTGCAGGAAGCTGGAGAAGTTCTGGCCCACGGCGTTGTGCTGGGGGTAATAAGGCCCGTTGCCCTGTGGCTGGGAGCTGAGCACCTTGACTGGGGAGAGCTCAAAGGAGTAGGCTGCGGTGGGCTCAGCCGGAGGGGTGAGAGGCAGCTCGACGTGGTGGTGGTGATGGTGGTGGTGGTGGTGGTGGCCAAGGCTGGTCTGCAGGTGGCTCGCGAACTGGACCTTGGGCACGGTGAAGGCCATCTGGTGGGCTGTGAGGCTGGAGTTAGGGGCCACCTCATTGCTCCAGAGCTGGAACATACCAGAAGCAGAGCTCACCGTCCCCTCATAGGGGAACTGGGGCCCCTCCGAGCCCACGTTGCCCCCCACCTGCCACGCCTGGCTGCACGTGGTGGCCAGGAAGGAGAGCGGGTTAGGGCCACTCTCTGGAGATGAGCTGGGTGTGCGATCCTGGGGTGGACAAGTGTAAAAAAAAAAGTTATTAATTTGAACAAGAAATTAACTTCAAATGAAACAATGTAAGATGATCTTTTTTAATAGTATCTGGTAAACTTTAACTGTCTCAACATATGAGTAATTCCACAGTATAAACCACCAAAACACCAACAGCAGCTTAACTGACAAAACATGATGAGGTTACATGTGACTACGTTTTTGCACGAATTAAATATATATCATATCAGATTTCTAGGCTCAAAATATGTTACATTTATCTATTTATTTATTACATGCTTTTTTTCTAATGCGCAGCTAAACCTGCCCTGAGACCCTTCTCAAAGTACAATAAACAGTAAATGACAAATATTATACCGATGTTTTCCCATTGCAATTACAACTTACATTTTAAAATTCTGCTTTTATTATGAAAATGTTAATAGGGCAAATATTACTCAACGAAATCTCATCTCGAAATACAGCAATACAGACAGACACATGGTTAAAAGATGCATAATCTAACCTGTAAAAAGCTGTGGAGAAAATTGTCCGTTCTGGATAACGTCAGCGCAGCCATTAGTCCAGGAGTTCAGACTCCGCACCTGCAACCAACGCAGCAGAGACGAGCAGTGCAGAGTAAAAAAAAAACAGGTAGCCTATGCGATCACCAAAAAGAGGGAAATCCTCGGAGTCCAAACTGCTCGACAAGTCCAACAGAGTCCGTCTGTTAAATCAGTAATCCAGCGACACACTATTCTCCCAAATGTCCACGCTTCTCTCGACTTCGTGGTGAAAAGTTACCCAACTAGTGTGAGCCGCTGCACTTGCTGCCGCTTTTTGGAGTCCCTTTTCACAACCGCTGGCTTTCAAACACCGTGCCTCCCTTTTGAAGTGCGAAGAAGAACTGATTGCAATAAATCCTTGGGATCATTTCAAAGGCGGTCGGATTGCATCTTCTCTTTATAGAGAAAAGATCCTCTCAACGGGGTCTCTTAAGTATGTACCAGGAGAATCGGTGAATAGAGGGGCTGACACTCTGAGGGGGCGATATCAGGGAGGGGGGACGTAAGGCAGATTAGGTGAGGGTGTGTGTGTGTCATACACTAAAGCCAGCCTTCATTTCTTCCAAATGAAATTTAACCAAACGCTCATCCGTGAAACATCTCCACCCTTTACACAATTGTTACAAAACACAGTCACAAGTGAGAGAAACTGAATAACATTTTACCGAGACATAATTGTAGTGCAAGTTGGACTGGAGCCTATGTGTTATTGTTGTTGTTGTTGTTGTTGTTGTTATAATTATAATTAAAGACACATTTCTACGTCAGAATTGATGCAAAATCCCCACTGCGATTGACGGTCTTTGATAAAAATCTGACTGTACCATCTGAGATGATCACTTATGGTGCATGTTAAACTTTGCCGTTTGGCTTCAGGAATGTTTGGTCCGGAAAAAACACATTTTAACTTATTTAGTAGGCTATTTTCCCTTCTCTAAACAAACTGAATAAAAGTCCATCAAAGCGGACGGTTTTTCACTGGTAAGTGACAGGTCAAATAAACGACACTGCGTGACATTTTCACACTCACGGGTTCAAGTTAAGGGCGTTATCACATTTAAACGGATTAAATGAAGATCAAGAAGGCATCCTAGTTCACCCCGCTCTGTCAGTCCTGTTGGCCTGCCATTCTACATTTTTAAAAGAGCTTCAACAGATGTCAGAAAGTCATTTAACATCTTAATGCAGAGAAAATCCTCGCTGCTTTGTGCTCTCTGTATTCACACACGCACGGGATTCTTATTCAAGAGCTGCCCTCACTTGGTCGCATTACAATCAACTTTTGTCTGTCAGTAACCAACGTTCACAACTTCACATACATGTGGCAGGAAGGCACATTAAGGTGTCTGTTACCGCAGCTCCTAATTTCTTTCCGATGTATTTTTGGTTTATTTTAATAGCGCATTTATTTGGATTAACATCCTGTTGTGATTGAGGTGGTAATACATAGGACGTATATTCGACTGACAGGCATAGTCAAAGTGGGACAGTCATTCCTCTTTACTCAAAAAAGGAAATAATTATAAGAAAATGAGAAAACAAAGTAAATCGAAAACAGATAAAGTGGTAGCAGTATCATAAAATAATGGCATTTAATTGTTTTAAAGTTTGTAGGACAAGGATAATGTGTGAGAAGTGAGTTTAGTGTCTCAGTGACAAACAATTCATCATTAACCACTTTGTCAGACCGATCCACACAGGTATCTGTTTTACTCATTAGAAGACATGGGAATTCTGTTCTTAGGTGGCCACCATAGGGGAAGGGACAGACGGGAGACCCATAGGTCACCCTCTCCCAAGAATAACCTTGACTGATGTGATTTCAAACAGGACACAAAGTGGCACGCACATCTTTCCACCTCCTCTCTTTAAACAGCTTGGCTATATGCTGCATATTCTGACATACTGATCTGTATGTTTCAGCATGGACATTTAAGTCACCAGCATTCCATGCCAGTCTTTTTTAAATCGTTAATGTATTTAGCAAAAATGAAGGTCAATTGAGAGATATCTTATTTAGCTGTGTGTGTGCAACACAGATAATGTTGAGAATGATGAGAACCAAATGAAGCCAGTCTCAGTAAAATGAAGATGATAGTGTGGATTTATAACTTCTTGTTTGTTATTAGAATTTTGTGAGACAGAGAGAGGGACAGAGAGGGGGGGTAAATTATGTAAATAAAAATCAAATGGCTTTTGACAGAATTATTCATAACTTGGGTCTTGAAGATATGTACTTTGGTCATCCTGTTCCACTCAATATTCTCTGCTGATAACCCATGTAAAGCAAATATTTATCAGAAATGGCCAATTAGGAAATTACACCACGAGACATAACATAGACAGTTATGAGATTTCAACCACAACAACAAGCCACATTGAAGGTTTTCAGTTAAAAAACCCACATTGAGATTATATGATGTGGCCTTCTAAAGAGCAGCACCCTGTCTCTCTCCGTGAGGTTTATTACCGAGCAGAAGTTGTTAATTACCCTGATTCCTATTTCCTGTCCCCGCCACCCCCACTCCACTGACTGCCTCCCAGATGAGTGGCTTTGAAGTGCAAAGTATTCTCTCCTCACTTTGAACTGCGAAAACAATGCTCATGTGGTTGTGCTTACCTTCCCCATGTTACCTCATTTAAATAGACCTGGATATGGCCCGCGCCGTTTTCAAGGGAAAACTCATTTCCAGAGCGGAGAGAGAGAGAGAGAGAGAAAGAGAGAGAAGGGGGGTGGAGGGGGAGAGAGAGAGAGAGAAAGAGGGGGGGGGGGTGGAGGGGGAGAGAGAGAGAGAGGGAAAGAGAGATAGAGAGAGAGAAAGAGGGGGGGGAGAGGGGGCGAGAGAGAGAGAGGGAGAGAGAGAGGGAGAGAGAGAGAGAGGGAAAGAGAGATAGAGAGAGAGGGGGAGAGAGAGGGAGAGAGAGATGGAGAGAGAGGGGGAGAGAGAGAGAGGGAAAGAGAGAGGGAGAAAGAGAGAGAGAGAGGGGGAGAGAGAGAGAGGGAAAGAGAGATAGAGAGAGAGGGGGAGAGAGAGGGAGAGAGAGATGGAGAGAGAGGGGGAGAGAGAGAGAGGGAAAGAGAGAGGAGAGAGAGAGGGGGAGAGAGAAACATCCTCATTCATTAAAGCTTGAGCAGGAAGATGATGATGGGACGGTGAGACGTGAGACGTGCTACCAGCGCTGCTCAGGACTCCACAGCACTAGTCCACTAAATCTGCGTCTGAGTTTCAGGAAACGAGCCCGTTCTACATCATTAAATTTCATTTTTTATGTTCAGTTAAGTCGTCAGAAATGATCTAATGAATTTCATTTGAAATGTAAGATGGGTTAAATCTATTACATGGTTTTAGCAATAAAGAGAAGCGATTTCCCCAACTTTTAGTCTTGACTCGGAGAAGTTTTTCAATTTCAGTTTTTGTAACCTTCAGGGGCCTTGTAATGAGTTGAATGATTCTTATTCTGATCCATGGGCCCTGTCTGAAGATCTTCTAAGTGTTTGATTTATTTTCATTCTGCAAAGGAGGCTGGAACAAACTGTGAGCCTCTTCCCCTAACAGATGACAAATCCTCCCATTTACAGATCCCTGCTTCCATAAAAATCCGCCCAAAACAATGCAGAAATGAGTATGCTGTCAAGCTGTTTTTTTATCATGTCTGGGGGGCAGTTTAACAGCTTCAGATCACTAAATTGTCCCAGCTGTCTTGACCATCTGCACTCTAAAGAGAGTGCCATGGCCCTTTTACTGGTGGCCCATTTTACTGCACTGTGCTGGCTAAATGACCCTTGCCTCCCGTCCCGTCCCCCCCCCCCCCCCCCCCCCCCCCCTCCTATCCCTCTGGGTAACCACAGGGGCATAATGGATGGGACAGAGAGCATGCAAAAGCCTGCTGCACCCTGCACCTTCACACCTCATCAATGCCAGGGGTGAAAAGAAGAAGCATAATGACCGTGAATCAGAACACTTTCAGTGGAGGCATGGTGGACTGCATTTGAGTCTTTGGGGATGGCAAGGTTCTGGTTCTGGGGTCTGGTATCTGGTTCTTTTCTGAAAGGACGGAGAGGACAGGAGCGGTGCCCTGTGAAACCCATTTGCTCTCAGAGAGCCATGCTTAAGATGCTTGGCAGAGGTGGCCTTGTTAAAGTCTGCTGTTAGGATCATTTGTGTTTGTTATTTAGCTCGCCCAGCATGCCTTATTTGCACACAGTGTGCTGGGACTTTGAAGTTGAACAAAGAACAAAGTTGTGATTGAGAATAAATTGCGTAAAAGATCGAGTAATGATCATTGTAAATCATTTAAGTGATAACCTGCCGACTGGCGACTTTAATCCTGAAGTCTGCACGGATACCATTTGTCTAATAGATATTTTGATTTTGAGAAGTTCATGTTCAAAGTGAAAATGAAAAAAAAAGGTGAAAATGATGTGTGTAAGGTTGCCAGTGGGATTAATGCAATTTAAAAATATATTTTGATCCACTTTTTTTTTTACAACTCTACAGATGACTAACCAACAATTGCTATTTGTATGTGAGTTGTGGTTGTAAAAGTGACAAAACAAACACAAAACACTGTTTCCAGTCTATTTCAGTAGTTTGCATGAAGATGCTAGAGTACAAGTGAGAGGCACTAACCCTAGTGGTGACAGCTGGCCATCCCTCTGTGTGCTCATATAGGTTTGCTGGCATTGTCTCTGTTTACGGAATATGCTGTGTGCCAGGGTGACGATAAAGGGTAGTCTATGTGGATATATATGGATACTGACAACATCCCCCTCTCTCTCTCTGTCTCTCTCTCTCTCTCTGTCTCAATCTCTATTTCACTTTTGCTGACGCACACAGACAAACACACACACACACACACACACACACACACACACACACACACACACAGACACTTATATCACACACACACACTTATATATATATACATACTCACACACACACACAAACACACACGCGCACACACACACACACACACACACACACACACACACACACACACACACACACACACACACACACACACACACACACACACACACACACACACACACACACACACACACACACACACACACACACACACACACACACACACACACACACACACACACACACACACACACACACACAAACACACACACACACACACACACACACACACACACGCGCGCGCACAAGCGCAAGCTACACAGTGACATAAAGCCGACCTGGTAAAACACCAGTCACGACTGACAGACAGATGGAATGCAGTGATGCAACCCTTCAGAGCAGAGTTGAAGGGGAGGTGGGAATCCAAACACCCTTTACAACCAAGGCATCACCTCTCATATCATGCATCATTTGATACGCTCTGCAAATGCAAATAAGAAAAAATTAGGAGCAAGCCCCTGAAACAACTTATGAAGAGATCCTAAGACCCCCTCCCAACAAAATGAAATATGCAAACTTGAGAGTGCTTGTCCATGTGCATTTAGAAAAGATGGGAAAGCACAAGTTATAGGCAGACAGTGAGAGAAAGGAGGGAGAAGAAAAAGAAGGAGAAGGAGAAGAAGAAGAAGAGAAGCACACATCTCTACTTGTCAAAGGAAAAAAAAACTTTTATCAGTACCAGGGGCACTTGAAGTTTGTTTGCATTTTGTTTTCCAGTACTCTTAACAACTTCAGAAGTCAGATCACAGGAGCCCATGATCAAAGCGTCTTTCGGTTAGTTCTGGAAACACAGGAGTGAGACGCCATGCTTTGATACTCCACATCAATATTTCAATTCAACAATCGCTTGACATGCACCCGCACTCCCAGAGACGAAAGAGGAAAGGATGAAGAGGGAAGTGGAGAGGGAGGGGGGCGAAGGAACTGCAAAGGGGAGAGCTGAGAGCTGGGAGTTTTTTTCTCCCTACTTTCTTTTTTTTTTTTCATTTCCATGTTTTTGAATGGCATCCTTCACTGAAAACCTTTTAAAAGATGTCACTGTCACTGGCCATATCATATGGCAAGGACAATGTCGTGTTTTTCTGTGTCATGTCTTTCTGCGAAGACAGGGGGCAGTGGGAACGTTCATCGACAAGCACTGTGATGTCAAAGGGAGCCGGTGCTTTCAGCCGGCTGAAAGGGCTGGATACTGCTGAGACTTTGAACAGCACACTTTGGTGTGGATAAAAGAGGGACTCCTCTCCTCTCTTTCAAGGGGTGAACACTGAAAGCACCAGTCTGGTCAAAGAAATATGAAACACTGTGACTAGACATCACTCTTGTATCTTAATGTAAATGAGCAGAACATGCATCATTGAAACTGTTCGGTTTAAAAGATGATTCATAAATGTTAGATATAAAAATAAAACACTCTTTGGCCATACTTTCATTTCGATTTAGAAAGCAATGTTAATAAAAAATGTATTAACAACAAACAATTCCAAAAATATGGAATTAGTGGCCAATTTCTACTTTCTTACCACTGAGCTCTCACAAACAAAACAGAAATGAAACAGTCAAGTATTTCACAAATTCACCATCAACGATGGGGATGTAAAATTCAACCCACTTAAAAGACTTGGTGAACAAGATGCCGAAGACTGTAGTTATGTAAAATATAAAATCTGCTAATGCATTTGTTTGTAATAAAAATACTTGAAATCATCTTTCATCATTGAAAGGAAATTCTAGTTCAGATGAAAACCAGCTGGTGTTGGTGATATTCCTCCAAGATAATATAATGACTGCTCCTGGTGTTGGAGCTATTACTCGAAGACAATATAATGGCTGCTCCTTGATCAGTAAACACTCCTGATATGCTATGAAATCAAAGATTTATTCATCTTGATACCATAGCATTCAAAATGCATGATAACTAATTTACCCAGGAAAGACAAATGGAAATTGTTTATTTATAGTACATGATCACTAAACCCCCGTAAAAAGACTATAATTCCCTACAATGGTTGTCAGCTGAAGGCACTGTAAATATGAATTATAAAGAAGCTGGGGCGCCAAAAACAAAGGGGAAAAGTAAACAATGCGATTATCAATCACTCGCTGCCTCTAAACACACATTCAACACGGTGATGAACAAAAGGAAGTAATTAGCTCAACACTTGACAGTTGCGTTTTCACATGCCTGGAGTTGCCGTGGGTATTGTGCCGAGCACGGACCCCTGCCAATCTGGCTGAGTCGAGCTGAAACGGAGGGCCCCGGGAGCAGAGGTTCCACAAGGGCCCCATCGTGTCACATCACAGCCCAGGACCCTCACTGATGGAGACGTCTCCTGCTTGGAAGCGGTCCTGCACACCCCCGGCTGTGGCCCCAGCGCTGGCGCTCTGTTCAGCTGTGTCACTGTCAGGGGGAGATGCTAATTCAGAACCCGGTAAGCATAATGAGGTGAATATATCACAGGGAATCGCATGAAAAATACATATATGGATCCGTACGTAGGCCACCCACATACGTAGAGTATTAATATATAGGATCTTTTATGTGACAGTCCATTATAGACACGACCCGCGCAGCACTATAAGCGCGAAACCCCCTCATTAAAGTCACTCAGAAGCAAACAGGCAGCTGGTGTCTCAAATGCACTTTAGTTAGCCTACAATTGCAATCTGTCACCTTTCCCCCCTGCCCCCTGCTCCTTCTCGAACACTTATCACACCAGTCTATCCCAGTGCCATCTCTGACACGGGCCAAGAGAGGCCAGATGTAGAGTCAGAGCCTCCGCGTCAGGTGTGCAGCCCAGAGGCCTGTATGGAGGGGTGGAGGTGGAGGGGTGGGCGTAGGGGGGTGTGGTAGCGCTCGTCTGGGACTGCAGGATGGCCTGCCTCTCCAGGATGCAGCTTTAATGGGCGTACGGCGTGCAGATGTTTAAGCCCCTGCAGTCAGCACGTGCAGGGGTAGATGGTGGGCTGTCACCCCCGCAGACAGCCATGCCAGGGATCAGCCGCTCGCTGCTCGGTGGCGCCTCCGCTCCTCCGCTTTGAGGATGGCAACGCGTGACAGAGAGGGCCTTTCATCTAATTCTCCCGCTGTAATTTGCACCTTCCGTACATTTTTAATTGATGACGACTGATCAAATGCCTTCCTCTGGAATGAGAGGGAAAAAAATAAACCCCACACCTAAATAAATATATATCTTTTTATTATTCCTATCAATGTGCAAAAAGAATTCTTAATGTTGCAGATGAGGGGGGTGTGCTTTCTGATGGAAGGTGCAGGTGGATGAAGTTTATCTCGTTTGATCTTCAGCTTAATTGAGAGGGCATGCCATAATAAGACCAAAACATCTCCACAAACATGTGGCACATCTCAAACAATGTATAGCCATTTCAGGTACTGCCAAATGTAGGGAGTTGCTTCATTAAAATGGTCTAAGATTTGTTTTAAATTGGAAGTTTTTTTCAAACAAAAACATTGAGCTTTGGATGGAGATGCTATGAAAAAATACATATAAACACTCCTCTGGATCCTCAGTTGAGATGCTGTCAGACTTTGTATCTCCTGACCAGCTAATACTATTTCTCAGTATCACATCTGTGCTTTGGAAAGTAAAAACGTGTCCTCTGTTAATAATCCACAAGTCTAGTTTCATATGAAGATCCTTGCTGAACTTCAGCTTCAGTGTCAATTACAAAGATGAGTCAAGTCATCTAAACTAATCAATGTCACCTCTTCCTCCCTCTGTTACAGCACACATCCCTTGCTTTCCCTCCAGCTGAACACACTGTCTGTGCTTTCAAAAACAAACGAACAAAAAGAAACCCTGGTTGATCTGACGTGAGAGTAAACAACCTGAGCGAACATGCCCTGCAGCCAGAACACTCTCTAAGTAGGTTACTCTGCTAGTAACCCAATTTACTTGTTGTGTCTGAGCGCAGGCAAACACAGCGGAAACACGCCGGTAAACTTTCGGGAGTTTCAGGGGGCCCGTCAGAGCAGTAGACGGGCTGCTGAGGATCCAGGTATTCTTAAATAAAAAATTAGACCTCCTGTCTCCTCTTTTATACACACATACACACACAAACACACACACACACACACACACACACACACACACACACACACACACACACACACACACACACACACACACACACACACACGTCACACACACACACACACACACACACAGACACACACAGACACACACACACACACAGTATGCCCCAAACACTTCATTATCAAGAAAAATGATATTGAGTCAATCTATTGATGTTGCCTAACTAATTGTAAAGTGGGGACTCCAAAGCAGATGTTGCATTTCAAAGCGCTCGCAAGCACAGAGACAGGTTATGATTTATGCTAAGATGTGTGGCTTCAAAGCGCCGAGTGAGGCTTCTAAACAAATTGAACAAGTCAAGCGCTATTCACCCAGGACCGCAGGAGCGCCTGGCGCACGCAGATCAGAGGCGCACGTCTGCCGCCTGTAATATCCCTCAATGGAGGAGCGGTCCCACCGGACCCCGCCGCGAGATGGAGGTTAACGCTGAGACACTACCGCGCGCGCGGGCAGGGGAATAGTGTGCCAACGTGGCAGCCGCACCTGTGCAGGGGAGAAATCAAAACCTGTGCCTTGTGTCAGGAGCATGATCAGGGAGTGTGTGTGTGTGTTTGTGTGTGTGGTGGTGGGGGGGGGATTGTAAAGAGGATGGGGGAAGGGGGAAACGGGGGAGCACCTGGAGACTTGACACCCTTTTCTACATGGCACTGTTGTTTGAGACGTGGGGGTGGGGGAGATGTGAGGAGTGAGGGCGGAGGGATGGGGGGGGGGGGGGGGGGGGGGGGGGAGGGTAAACAATCTGATGCAACGATGGTTAACCCAGGTGATCACGAGGCTGCCGAGGGGCGGTGTGGGGTCCAGCCAAAGGATTACAAAGATGTATAAAACGAGTGTTTGTGAATGGAAACAATCACATTGTTATTTACCAGGCATGCCATAGAAGGCGCAGGCGTGGTGACGGAGCCGGTAGAAATCAGGATCATTCAGGAAAATAAAAAATGGACAAACACACCTCATCATATCTGCTCAGGCTGGCTGAAGTAGATGTGAATGTTACAATAGCAGAATAGAACCCAAATGCTTCTTCTTAAGCAAATATGTGATTTATGATGTTTTCTTGGCAGACGGAATTTTGCCTGAAAGTTTTTTTGTGGAACCCCTTTGAGAGTTCTATGGCACGTTTCAACCGCGTGCAACCAATTCCAGGAGATATTCAGTTTACTGAGAGAGGGTTCTTAGTCTAAAACGTATATTGTGTGTGTATGTTTGTGTTTTTATGTTTACTGTATGCACCCATGCACCAGAGCAAATTTCAGGTAGGCGCATACCTACTTGACAATAAATCTGTTTCTGATTCTGATATCTGCCATGGCAGAAGAGTCAAGGAGGAACTCAATTTTCTTATCAAAAACACAAATGCTCAAAAGCAGTACTGATATTCAGGACTATGAGGTTTTGATGCTTTAAAATGTCATTGATGATGTAAAGTGAGCTAATAACACATTTCTCCATACTAAATAGATGCGGGCCTTTTTTGAAAAGTGTCTAGGTTCCTTTCACTTTCTTGAAAGACGAAGGCATGGAGGGTGACAGGCCGCATTCTCCTTTTTCAAAAATGATTTCTTCCTCTGTTTCATTCCATTTGATGCAACCTACATTGGTGCTGGAGAAACCAATTGCTAAATTTTTAATTAACTCCATAACATCTGCACCTCTCCTTCCTGCGCGTGGAGAGATTTCCTTTTAACCTAATCCAGCACATTTGCACACCAAGGTAAAATCTTGGAGCTGGCACTCACACAGAAAGGAGTAAAAAAAAAAAATTAAAAATGGAAATGAACTTGTGCTTCTGTGTGCGTGTGTGTGAGCAGATCAAAGAAGCAGAATTATTCAACTTTTTTGCCATAACTTGATTTTCAAAAATAAAAGACACAAAACTAGGGGAGTAGAAAATTCTGAGTAGCAGTTCTAAGTTGTATGACATTTTTTCAGTTTTTTGTTCTGTGGTGTTCCTATTTCCAAAAACTGAAAATGGGAACTTTAGTGTCTTTATAGTGTCATTTTAGGTTGGCACAAATATTTCTGTAACATGTATGCAATTGAATATCTATATAATATTGCTCAGTATAGCAGTATGGTGGAGCAAATAATTTTGCTAAATACATTCATTCTTATATTTATATGTTATGTGCTTTCAGCAATGGATATATAACTGATATATGTATATTTATGGTTAACTTTTCGATTTTTCGGATTTATGTCCTGCATTGACAGTGCGACAGACTTATTGTCACGCCTGACGTGGTAGATTGTTTAATGATGTATTGTTTAATCATACTCTACATGACCCTTCCTTCTGCATTCCCTGTCTTGCCAATTGTGAATCAGCTGACTGGTGCACAAAGTGTGAGCTCAACCTTTCACCTGGTCTTGTGCCCATGTTGTCTCATGACTCTAACAGTGAGCCCTGCACATGAAAACTGGAATGACTGTGCTCGTTAACACGCACCGAAAGACTACGCCACCCTACCTACATGCTCCACCAGAGGGCACTGCTGAGTCACAGCCTCAGAGCATCATAGGTAATTCAAGAATGTGGGTCATGACATGAGAGCTGCAGAAATGACTTAACTCCACCGTTTCATTTGGCTCATTCCAGTCAATAAAATTAGTCACAAACCTGAATTCTGTGTGAAAACAGTGCTTTTCTAACCAAACTCACCAACAGACCACTTCAAACTATTCTACTACCATACCTGTCCAGAGGCGCAGCAATGCCAACCTGTCCAATCAGCTGGAATGGAGGGGTCAGGTGACCATCCCCCCTCTTCGGTAGACACCTGCACAGTCAGCAGCCCGGAGCTGATGGAGCGCTAAGATACTCCAGCGCTGCTTCGATTCCTTAAACAAGTCCCCCTTTGATGCCCAGCACACAATGCTGTCTCTGTGAGGTCCATCACCTGTCTGCCCAGGCCAGCGTCACTTGGCCCGACCTCTGAGACCAATCCTGCCATGACAGGACACAAACAGACAGGAGCTTAGAGGCTAAGAGAAGCATTTAAAAGGCCTGGTGCTGCTGAGTGGCTTTGGATCTGGTCTGGTCTTCCTATATCTCTCCACTAGGAGACACTGTTGACAGTGGGATGAAGTCTCACTTCGGCCTGCTGGAGGAGAAATCTGCCCCAGGCAGTGACTGATTTGAAAAGTGAGTTTTCACTAAGTGAGTATTCAGTAATTCATTTCCCTATCAGAGCCCTCATTGTCACATGCTGGAGAGAGGAGCCCCTCCCTTCGCCCACTAGAAGGACTCACACAGTCTTGCAATATCCTGCATAATCTCATCTCCCAATCCTCCATTGGATATGACATGCTACCATCCATATCCCCAGGCATTGTCTTTGTACTTCTGCTCTGCCTGCCAGCATGATTACCCTGCTAGTGGCACAGTGGTGGGACTGTCTCTTTCTCTCTCTCTCTCTCTCTCTCCTTCCCTATACATCTCTCTGTCTTCCACTCTCTCACCCACTCTGTCCCTCTCTCTCTTTCTCTCTCTCTCCTTCCCTATACGTCTCTCTGTCTTCCACTCTCTCACCCACTCTGTCCCTTCTTTCTCTCTCTCTCCTTCCCTATACATCTCTCTGTCTTCCACTCTCTCACCCACTCTGTCCCTCTCTCTTTCTCTCTCTCTCCTTCCCTATATCTCTCTGTCTTCCACTCTCTCACCCACTCTGTCCCTCTCTCTTTCTCTCTCTCTCTCCTTCCCTATACATCTCTCTGTCTTCCACTCTCTCACCCACTCTGTCCCTCTCTCTTTCTCTCTCTCTCTCCTTCCCTATACATCTCTCTGTCTTCCACTCTCTCACCCACTCTGTCCCTCTCTCTCTTTCTCTCTCTCTCCTTCCCTATACATCTCTCTGTCTTCCACTCTCTCACCCACTCTGTCCCTCTCTCTTTCTCTCTCTCTCCTTCCCTATACGTCTCTCTGTCTTCCACTCTCTCACCCACTCTGTCCCTCTCTCTTTCTCTCTCTCTCCTTCCCTATACATCTCTCTGTCTTCCACTCTCTCACCCACTCTGTCCCTCTCTCTCTTTCTCTCTCTCCCCTTCCCTATACGTCTCTCTGTCTTCCACTCTCTCACCCACTCTGTCCCTCTCTCTCTTTCTCTCTCTCTCCTTCCCTATACGTCTCTCTGTCTTCCACTCTCTCACCCACTCTGTCCCTTCTTTCTCTCTCTCTCCTTCCCTATACATCTCTCTGTCTTCCACTCTCTCACCCACTCTGTCCCTCTCTCTCCATCCCTCTCTGTTTCTTTCTCCCTCCATCATCGTCTCTCCCTTCCACCCACTGTCAGCCCAGACGGCCCTCTGGTCCTAACTCCTTCATGTCAGCCTTGAGCGGTGGCGGAGCAAACAGCCGCGCCGCGGAGCTCATTATCGTCTCATTAATCAGACGGAGCACCCCTCCACCAGACGCTTCCACATCCCCACAGCCCCACATCCTCAGTACCCGCTCCAGAACACCAGTGCCTCCCCAGGCCTCAAGCAGGCAGCAGGAATGCCACAGTAAGCATGGCTTAGGCCCACAGTACATGACTTGTCTGTCTGGACATTTTCCGTTGGAAAACACGGTGATGGAATTTGATTGAGGTGTTTTTTTTGTTCTTTCTTGCTCTTGTTTTTCCATTTTGCAGTAGATGTTTTAGTTAATGTCCATATCTGTATTTATCCAACTGTTTATGGTAGACAATGGTATTATCTTAAAAGGAAGGTGAGGACTGAGGAGAAACAGAAGGAGAAACCAAGACATGGTGGTGTTTACTTGCGTGTGTGAATATCTCACTTTATTAGTGTATGTCAGTGTTTTGGTAAATATTTATTTATATATATATATATATATATATATATATAATTTGTGTGTGTGTGTGTGCGTGTGTGTATGAATATATGTGTGTATGTGTACATGTATGTCTATGAGTGTCTATGTATGTGCGTATGTGTGTGTGTATAGGTGAAGGTGTGTGCGTGTTTGCGTGTGAGCATGCATGTGTGTACATGTGCATACATGTGTGTGTACGTGTGAATGTGTGTGTGTGTGTGTCTGTGTGTGTGTGTGTGTGTGTGTGTGTTTGCGTCTGTGTGTGTGTGTGTCTATGTTGTTGGAGGGGGGTGTCCCTACAGGCACTTGGCTTTGTCTGCCTCCTTGGCCCAGGCCATCAGATAAGGGGGGCAGGACAATGGCCCTCCATTCTGCGGCTGGTCTTAAATGAGCAGGAAGCGGCAGTGAGCGGGGCCTGCTGGTGGGCTCCCTGGGCCCCCCCCCCCCCCCTCGGCCCTCAAGGAGCACGGCACTGCTCAATGCTTGGACAGGGATGGGAGGAAATGAGAGGCTAGTGGCCACCCAGCCGGAGCCACGCAGGCCCTTTGATGCTCAGCACACGAGGAGATGCAGGGGGCCAAGGGCTCACAGAGTGGAACTGGAGGAAAGGCTCCGGGGGAAGAGAGAGGACAGGAGATATAGGATAATACAGGAGATATAGTGGATAATACAGGAGATATAGTGGATAATACAGGAGATATAGGATAATACAGGAGATATAGTGGATAATTCAGGAGATAAAGGACAGTGGATAACATCCATTATTGTTGGGCTGTTGGTATTATTGTCATTTCAATAATGGATTCACTTCATACGAATCTCTGCATCTCATACGAATGCATGGCAATCTACAGTTATTTAAATGCACAAAAGACGTTAAATGTTGTTTAAAAAGATTTAAATGCACAAAAGATGAGTTAATGTACTGGTAACTGGTAGTGCTATAGAGTGCCATAAAGAGCCAAAGAAATAGGAAACTTCCTTTCTGAGAATAGCACTATACAACTTTGAGCTGCATGTGGGCTATGCTTCACTTCAGGGTCCTGTGCCATGTTACAGTGAAGCCACTCATTTTCTCCAGCTGCTCTGCTTAGGGTCTTTGGTATTACTCTATAATGATGCCACAGAAAAGTCACATTGTTAAGTATACAGCATGGGATGTAACAGACCTTTTTTTGTATACAGAATGTATTTTGCACAACGAAAAATGCATTAATTTACTTTATTAATAAACCATGTACCACCGTAATGTGTTTTGTCCATTCATGTGCTCATGTCCAGCACAGAAAGCATTCTGTCTATGAAAAAATGTCTGTTATACTCGGCACCCCATAGTAGAATACAATGAAATAGAATAGAATGCTTTTTCTGTCATTGTGTAGTACAATTACAGTTCAGATATAGAGTTACAGATATAAAAGACATACCTATAAATGGCATGCACATATACATAAATATATAGATAAAAGAGTGCCGGTGAATCGGTGCATTAATAGAAAAATCATGTACGTGAAAAAAATTATAAGTATAAATGTAATATATTGTATATTGCACTGGTATTAGTTATTGCACATGGAAATTGAAAAAGAAATATTGTAAACTAAAATATTGCACTTGTAACCGTAACATGTAATTCAAGATTTTTGCATGCATTTATATTATGTTTTTCTAGGTGAAAATAGCAAAATTTCTGCTAATAGTATTTAACCCAAATAAGTAATTCTTACATTTTATCTGTGTCCTCTTTACGATTTCTGGCAATAACTGTTGGCATGAATTGCCATAAACTCCCCAACCAGCTGTATTCTTGAATGAAATCACAGCCATTCTTTCAGTGATTAACAGAAGATGAAGGAGATTGTGTCCCCCTGGAGACAGTGATTATATTCCCTCATGGTTTCCCGTCTGAAACCAATTTTTCGCCTGAAAAAAAAAAAGAGATTGAAAATCTAAGTTTGCCAAGCATGGCTGTCTACCCTCCCATGGCGCTAGGCGCCCACACCCGGTCAGCACGAGCCCTCTACGTGCTGCTGTGAGGGTTGTGCTGGTTAGGTCATCCTCGCCACTTCCTGGGGTGGGCTCGGGCGGACCAGTCAAGCGGGCCTGTGCCAGCACCGACTCCCCCAGCTGGCAGACTCACTGCTGGCCCGGCCCACTCCCGGAGGCCCAGGGAAGCCCCGCGCTAGCGACCGCGCTAGCTCCACGGGGCTGCATTAGGCCACCAGATGACTGATGGCAGATTAGTGTGTATATGGGGATTATTCAGGAAACTCTGAATAGAATGAATCAGGGCCTACAGCATTATTACCCAGGAGGAGGCACAGACGTAAGGCTATAATTACACAGAGCGGACCACTCCCACTGCTTTCATTGTAAACTTGGACAAGATCCAGCGACTGGAGAGTTTGCCATATGGTTGCTTGTCCCAGAGTAATTGTGCGCGGGAATTACTCCTTATTATATACTGATACGTACTTAATCTCATTCTAATCTTGTCAATCAAGCCTACCGTGAAAATGGGGGCTAGAATGGAACCCATGGCCCAGAAAGAGTTCCTGAATGCATATGCACATTAGACGCACATCCCTTTCACATGTGGCAATGTCCACAGAGTGGTTGTTGGTCCTTTGTAACAAAACCCTGGACCGTAGGGGGAAACTGTGGTGTTTACTCCAGTGATCCAGGGAGGTTTGAGGCTTTGCCTCTGCATTTGTGCGTCCTGCTGCTGACCTGGCCTGAACCAAGGGCCTTATAACGATGACGCATCTCAAGTACCTTCTCCAGCTGAGGCTCAACTCTCAAGGCTGCACGCACTTGAATGGAGTCAAGCGAACCCAAGACCTCTCACCATAGCTGCCTTCATTGAATCATATGCTGTTGTCCATGATGTTATAAGGAAAATCATGGGCTGGGTTGGATAATGATTGCTTTGTCCAGATTGGGAGAAGAGAGGGAATGAGGAATAACCCAGGATATGACGGAGGAGAAAGTCTGATTTTTCCTAATCCCTGCTCTCCTTCATTGGCGTGCCAAGTGTCCTTCAGGCTCTTGGGCAAGCAGCTTGTCTCATTGTTCCAGTGTGTGTGTGTGTGTGTTTGTGTGTGTTTGTGTGAGTGTGAGTGTGTGTGTGTGAGTGTGAGTGTGAGTGTGAGTGTGAGTGTGTGTGTGTGTGAGTGTGAGTGTAAGTGTGTGTGTGTGTGTGTGTGTGTGTGTGTGTGTGTGTGTGTGTGTGTGTGTGTGTGTGTGTGTGTGTGTGTGTGTGTACGCATTAGAACAAAAGTATCTGTGTGTCAGAATGTGTCCATGTGCCTGAGAAAACTCACTGGAGTGTGTGATGGTGTACTTGTAGAAAGATGGACATTTACTGGTTTGTATTTTTTATCACTCACCCTCTCACAGAGCTTCTCTTTTTACCTTTTTGTTTTGGTGAGGAGTTTCGGGGTCCTCAGTGGTTAAGAGCGGGACAATGGAACCACAGAGGTTCAAGGCCTGGTCCCCACCCGGGCAAGACAATACACAGACACGGCCCAGGAAAGGACAAACCCAACAAGCCCACACCCCTCACCCCACACCCTACTACAGCCTTCAGCCTAAACCCACTTATACCTTCCTTCACTTCATCAGGCCTTGCAGCTCCATCAGGCAAAATCAACAGGCTTCAACAGCACTCAGCAACACAAAGCAAATTAGCGCGATGCCGGAGGAAATTAATTTTTACAACGCACCATAAATACACGACCCTAACCTCACTCTCAAACATCATTAGCCAGAACAATAGGCTGATTACACTCACAGTGAAACTCCAAGCACAGGGGGGGCTCCAGCCGAGACAGCACCAGCGCTGCTTTTTTTTTTATTATCTGCGGCAACTCGTCTTGTCATTGGGAAACATAAGAGGGCCACTGGCGTCTAGAAGTACCAGGGAGAGGAAGGGCAGCGAAGGAGTATACCGTGACCTTTTGTTCCTGAGGATAAACCATCGGGGACCACACCTTGACCCTTCACTCTGGGCTGTCCTTCACTTTCTCCGTCTCACTTTAAAGGTGGGGGGAAGGAGAAGGAGAAGGAGGAGGGGTAAGAAGCAACATTAGGATGTGCACAACTCCCCCCCCCCCACCTCCACCCACCCCACCCCCCGACCCACACCAGTAGACCAAACAATTGCATAATGGAGAAGACAAGGCAGGAACCCCATGTGAAGAGAGGTTGATTCAAGCTGGGCTTTTTTGTTTTGTTTTGATTATTTTGGCACCAGCGAGTCTGTTTGATGTGCAATGGCGACGGTGGCAGTGAAACAAGCACGTTTGGCACCATTCATCCCAAGGAGCATTCAGCGTGCCTACATATTTTCCAGTGGATTTGCTGTCTGATAAAATCTGCAGCATTGTCTTGAAGTGCGCTCAGCCACACGCATTATTGTCCTCTTATTGTTTGAGAACGCCGAATAAGCAGAAGTGTCCCGGTCCAGGCGGCTGTCTTGCCCTTACTGCACTCATCTCAAAGAGGGCCAAGGGTGGGCCCTCGGTGCACCTCAGCTAGCAGGACTGATGTCTCGGGCTCTCTACTGAAGTAGTATGGCCGTAATATACTTCGTTATGCCGTGGTCATGCAGTTGCTTCCACAGACTTTTTTTAATTGATAGTTCTCCAACGGTTGTTGGTGTTGCAAAGCAATAATAAAAATTAAAAAAGATGGCAGACCAAACTACGTAGATGGTGGTATTTGTACATAAAAGTTGTAAAAATCCTGTTATTGTAACTGAAAAATAGGTCTGAGGGGATTTGCAGAGGGCTCTCTGTGGCTCTGTGTCTCCGTAAACGAACAACCATAAATTGGGCTTTAGTGTAGGTAGAAGCAGTGGTGTAGTCCAGGGTATACGCAGATATACGAAGTATACCCACTTATTTTTCAGTCAGTATTGCGTATACCCACTTCTCAAAACAAGGCGTTTGTCCTGTGCTGTATAGGCTGCTTAAAAAAAATTAAGAGTATACCCACTTCTCCAGGGACCACTACACCACTGGATAGGGATCAGGAAGGGCATGCATGTAGGAAGGAGACTATGTTGAACTATGCATTGTGTACTCACTGAAGAGTCAGTCACGTGGTTGTGTCTGGTGTCTAGATTAGTTTCACTATATGCCGGTCACTCGAATGGCAGTGATTCATTCCCCAGCAATGTTTTACAGTAAATGGTATCGATGATTGCAGCATACAAAAGTGCTTTTCCGTTAGGAGAAGCCATTAGGAAAGACTAGGTAACGTGTTCTAGGAAAAAAAAGGTTGACAGGGCAAAAAAGGGATGAAGAGGTGTCTTGTCGTAGTCTTTTACGAAATGCTGGTCACTTGGATGGCACTAATTCATTCCCCAGTAATGTTTTACAGTAAATGGTATTGATGATTGCAGAAAACAACAGTGGTTTTCTGTTAGGAGAAGCCAATAGGAAAGACAATAGTTAACATGTTCTAGGAAAAACAGAGGTTCACAGGCCAAAAAAAGGATGAAGAGATGTGCCCCCCCCCCTACCGCCAGCAGAAACGACAGGAAGGGAGAGGTGAGGAGACGGAGACACTAGCGAGGAGGCTGACCGCTCGCCCAGCAGACAGGGTCAAATCGAAAGGACATGCCATGGGGGGTCAGCACAAGCATCCCATAAAGAAGATAAGGAACAATGGGAGGAACTATAGTATAAAAAACTGCCACCACACCTCCCAAGCAGAGAAGAATAGAATGATCCAGAAAATGAATGCTGGTCACTCTTAACCCTGGGGATGGAGACACTCTCCTGACATGAGGCAAGAAGTGGGGGAGTGGATGAGATTATTTATATGATGAAATTAATGTTTATGCAACCATGAAAAGACCTGGAGACATTTTAACTGAACACAACTATCATAACATTTCCTAGTTTTTTTTTTCTTCGAATCCCTTTTCTCCCCCAGCGATATCACCACCTACCTAGTCTGCTGAACATGCAGTGTCCTCAAGATTTCTGTGAGCTAATGCATTCATCCATCTTAAAAGATGGTCATCCTTAAACATGAAATGCCTTTCCTTCATAACTGCACTGATTATTTTAAGCATGGTATGTCATGCCAGTGTGATGCAAGCTCTGCCTCTTACTACAAAAAAAACACGAGGCCCATGCCGAAGACCATCTTGAATAGACTGTGTACACAAACAGGTCGGCGTGGATCAGTGTCACTCGGCTGTTTACGCGCTCTTTGTTTTGAGTTTACTTTGACCTGTCCACTTTTTTGGAGGCGAGCTGGTCTTCGTCTTTGCTTGGAGGGTGGTTAACGCTCCATATCCTCTTCCATTCAACGCATTGTTCCCTTTCACCGCTGATTAATATCTTGTTTAAACAGTCACCAGACACACCACGACGTCAGCATGTCCATAAATTCTCTGGAGTTGATCAACACAATGGCTACATTCCTTCTGGCAGACCCCAGTACCAAAGCATCTCGGTGCCACCAGAGACCCAGGAATTCTCCGAATGCAGCTATAAACACACACACACACACACACACACACACACACACACACACACACACATACACACACACACACACACACACACACACACACACACTCACACACACACACACACACACACACACACACAGACACACACACACACACACACACACTCACACACACACACACACACACACACACACACACACACACACACACACACACACACACACACGCACACACAAACACACACACACACACACAAGGACACATTCGAAAGAAAACATCTTATTAACTGTAACTGTGCTCATTTTATAGACGAGATGAAGGCGATGGAGACAGCTGATTGAGAGCCTCCTAGACGCATAGGCACCGTGACTCGCTGCTCTGCTTGGCTCGGATTCTGCTCTTGTGCAATGTTGCGCTCTGTGAGAAATAATGAGGGCTATTTTCTGCGCTTATAACATGCTATGTTTACATGAATGATGTAACGGGACTAAAGAGGGGACAACAGCCAGGGGGGGTCCCAAAATCCAGTTCCTGCGCGATTAGTCACCAGTATGCTTTAAATGTGGCAAGCATCGATACATTTGCCCTCTGCACATCAACTTAAACAGCATAAACTCAAGCATGTGTTTACAATACTAGATGGCTGCTTTTTGTTGGTGTGTATGCACCCGCAATCAGCCATATGGAACAGAAGCAGGAAACAGAGACTTACTCACAGTGATATGTTTACAAAATCTTCCCCAAGATTATGTTCGTATCTTGACAGGAATTTCTGGAACACACAATACAATACACCACAAAACAAAATATCTATGTATTGGAAGAGGAACAAGTCATACTTTCAATTGCATTATCATGATATTATGATGCAATGAAAAGCAATTAATACAATTTCACTTTTGCTCATAATACTCTCATCACTTGAGGGACATAATCATAGCATGGCCTATCATCATTTTTCACCCCATAGAAGGGAACGGTCATTCTGATTTTCATTTCCATATTTATTATGTTGTACCAGGGACATGAAGTACCTCAGCCAATCGTTGTCAAACTTGACCCTGTGATGTCTTTCACTTGTGGCTTCCTACTCAAAATTCAACAGAAAGCCAGGAGCAGGTAAAATGTTACACAGCTGCATTCCAATGGCAATGGCCACTCAATGTAAATCCACTCGTAAAGAACTCAACATAGCGAAAACAGTACAGCTAAACGCTTGAAGGCTAATGCAGAGTAAGGCCTTATTTGACTTTCAAGAAGATTTTGAGCTGTCATTGTTAGCTAGCCGAATAATCCAGGTGTAGCCACCATTAGCCACTTTTGATGAACATACCTATATATGGTCCCTGGGGACTCTCTATACATCTCTCTCTCTCTATACATCTATATCTATTATAGGTGTCTCTTCCTTAGTGTTCTGATCACATTATTAGTATTCACATAAAGGGCGCCCATAGAGGGCACAGACATTGTATTGTGACATGCTGGGGTAGAGAAACTTCCACCACGCTGCGGAGCAAGGGACTGTGGGTAGCTCCCAGCATGCCGTGCGAGCGAGAGAGAGTTAATTATGGAGTTGGTAGCGCTCTGTTATGAAATAGTATGGTTAACACTAAAAGGTCTATATCCCTCGTCCGGGATATTTTTATTTTTGAGTTTTCGTCTTAGAGACATAAAAAGTCTAAAAGGCCTTGGACCTTAGAGTGTTAAGACCTCCCTTTTGTGTCTGGTGTTAGGGTGTTTGACTGTTATCATTTTGTCTGTGTGTTATGCTGATTTAGGTCCTGTATTAGTTAATTGTGTTAGTCTATTGTTATCTGTCACCGTAAATCTCCGTCAGTCTAAAGTAGGACCTGCCTTCCATTTCTCCCATTCTGTGTGTGCAAATGTGTACGTGTTTTGCTGAGGAGAATAAACGGCATGCATGGGCTGTACTATAGCACAGGAATGGCCCTTGAGAACTGAGATCTCTCCTTCCACGCAAGATGGCCATAGTATGAAAAGTGTAAGTAAATATGACCAGAGCTGCCCTTTCCTGAATGACTGCGGTGGTGTGTCCTGCGGTGTGACTGTGCAGCTGGACACGTCGATGGTGCGGCGTGGCTGTGAGAACATGGCCGGATGGCCCAAGATGCTGTGACTCTGACAGATGGACGGCATGCGTTTCTGCACGGAGGCACTCATTCACCGGCCCCCATTGCTCGGCTCAGGCCAAAACAAATCCTCCTATTTGTGCCAATTGTATCATTCTTTGTTTTCCACAGGACTGGACTATTTATTAGATTGCGATCTCCGGCACGCTCACTGACATTGTTTTAAAAAGCATGGCGATTATACAGGCAAACAGTTGCAAACACTGGAGCTGGCTGCAGTGAGCTCAGACACGTTCAACCTCAGGCTGACTTTCTTCCTTAAAGGCTGACAACTGGGGGAAATTAGGTCCTATTTTTAAGGCTTATTTGACCTCATTAAATCAGTAACAATGGTGTTCAGTCACAATAATCTGACCACTGGATGTGTCACTGACAATAATGTCTACAGGGTCACTGAGGGTAAAGTCTACAGTGGATATCCTTCAATCTGAGTTATGAGACAATTGACCGTAGGGTTACTGCATTGATTTGACGTATAATTCATGTTTCAGGCTTTGCATCCAGGATCTAAACTCCTGTATAAGGTCCATTCCAACAGAATCATCCAGGTGTCGTTTTGATATCTGACATAACCTTGCCTATATCACCATATTACAGGTAAGCCAATAGAAAAGCAGCTGTGGATGTTTAAGTGGAGATAATTGTAAGTAAAATGTCACCTGCACTAGTTTCCAGACAAGAAATCTGAGGTTATCCTGCTTCCAGAGACTCCCATAGCTTTGATATGCAATGCCACTAAGTGTGACGGTTGGGAACGGGGCCCTGGATAGACACCCATCTGAGTCAGCCTTCAGTTTGATCAGTCGGCCACGGACGGCATACGGGTCCACGATTAAATTTCACAGGGCTGCTCTGGTCCCACGCTTCACACGGGGAGACACCAAAGGCCACCAGGGAAATCCATCCGCCTCGGAAATGACCACCTCTAATAATCGCTAATAGATGGGGTTTGAGGTTACACCTTCACTCAGGACACAATGGCACTTTGATCTGTGTGGGGTTTTCATACAGAGCTGTACATTGTAGGTTCCCTCTCCTGTGAGATCTGCTGATATACACAATAAAGGAGGGGGCTTGAGCTAAGTTAAGGAAGTGTGTGTGTTTGTGTGTGTGTGTGTGTGTGTGTGTGTGTTTGTGTGTGTGTGTGTGTGTGTATGTGTGTGTGTGTGTGTGTGTGTGTGTGTGTGTGTGTGTGTGTGTGTGTGTGTGTGTGTGTGTCTGTGAGTGTGAGAGTGAGAGAGAGAGAGAGAGAGAGAGAGAGAGAGAGAGTGTGTGTGAGTGAGAGACAGAGAGAGAGAGAGAGAGAGAGAGAGAGAGAGAGAGAGAGAGAGAGAGAGAGAGTGTGTGTGTGGTTCATGTATGAGTGGAAGATAATGAGTATGGATGTTCATTCAGCTGTTTGGCTGGTAAAATGCCTCCCGCAGTAGGACCCAGAGGGCTTGCTGTATCTGTCATCGCTGGGGCTGGACAAGTACACCTTTATGGGGAAGCTGCCAAACAAGGACGTAAAATCCTGCCAAAGAAATTCAACTCAAGCACAAAAAAGTTCAGCTTTGAGCCATTTAATTGGCCCCTAGCACCTGACAGGAAAATACAATGGTTCCTGAAGTCAAATTTGTGACTGCTATATATTTGAGGTGCTAGAATCCATGCTCTCCTCACTCACAACAGTCCTCAGATAATAACAGAATGAGCGCGTCAGTGGCCGTCTATAGGAATATTTACACCGAAGATCGCTTCAGACAAACGTATGGTACCGAGGACAAACACAGCGGACGGGAGAAGGTCCGTGAAAAACTTCTCAAGAGGTGCAGGTGTTCGCAGGTTTCGTGCCACAACCTGTTGAAGGAGAGAGTGCCGATTTTCAACTGGCTTCCAAAATACAGGCTAAAGAAATGGATTTTAGGAGATGCTGTAGCAGGATTGACAGTTGGCATTCTTCATATACCTCAAGGTAATCCGAGTAGAAGTCACAATGCATTGTATCTGCTTTTAAGGTCATAGCGAAGTTTTCGAGTACTTGAGCACAATGGAGATATATTTCCTAAGTACAGAGATGCTATTTCCAAGCTGCTGTTTACTAGTTTTGCTGTAGTTACACCGGTCCCTTCGAGTTAACAATTAGAAACAGCGGTTAATATTAGAATGTTTCTTCTTAACACAGACCGTTCAGTGGACCGGCAGCTGTTTGGGATACAAAGATTTCAAACAGACACATACTGACAGCCTTTCAACCAGGCGTTGTAAATGAGTTAAACAGGTCAACTACTTTGCCTATCCATTCTGTCAATTTGTCAAACATGATTGGTGAATTCAACTAGCTCTAAATGTGTCAAAACAAATCGCATGGTTTTTAAAATGGCAATAAATAAATAAATAATAATAATAATAATTAAAATTATGTTGATCACACTTAAGATCGCTTACAATCTAATGTTCACACTTACAGTTATGATACTTGCTTGTTATACATTACTTATTTCTTTAAAAACATTAGTCCAAATTGGCCTATGAAATGTATTAAATAAGATGAACAATGAAATATTGAAAAATCACCTTCTTACCCATACATGCTGAAATTCAAAGTGAATATGCAGGAAACCCAGCACACCAACACGAACATAGCAGAACAGAGGTTTTCCCATTATGCTAATATGTGAAATACACTCTATTTCCTTAAACATATAGACTCTATAGTAGAAACCAGACAGAACATTCTTCATTACAGAGCTCTGAGCGACACATTTTACTATTCATGTATGGTGAAAACCTGAAGAACCTTTGCCAAGGTTTATAGGCTACAAGTACAATGCAGTGAAGACATGTGTTTAATCCAGTACAAATCTATGACATTTCTCATTAATGTAAATTGTTTAAAGTAAAGAAAAAAACGTTTTTTTGACACATACTCTTGGTACCTTTCTCTATTGTTAGGAATGGCATTTGCACTGTTGACATCCGTAGCACCCATCTATGGGCTGTACACTTCATTCTTCCCTGTTGTTCTCTACATGCTCTTCGGGACAGGCCGCCATGTCTCCACTGGTAATTTCATTCACGTGTTTTCACTGCATGGATCATGGACTCATAGATTTATTTGCAGGTTAGCACACTGAACATGTCAATGCCAGTGCATTTTATATTATACTTCTTTAAACATAAAGAGTTGTTTTGAAATTGGTCCCACTGGACACTCTTCATTCACTAATGTAGCATTTATCTGTTTCCTTTCATAGCATAGATTTTTTTTATACGTAAAGCAAATAAATACAATATATGTAAGTGAAGTCGATGGATGATGTTCATGGATGGAGATGAATGTTGACTGAATGAAAAGAAAAACTTGGTATGGTTTTTGTAGCTGTCATTTGCGAGCCGCGTGCCGGTTGTGATAGTGGCCTCTTGCTGGCACAGGTACCTTCGCTGTGGTGAGCCTGATGACTGGCTCCGTGGTGGAGCAGCTGGTGCCTACCCCTCTCGCCCTGAACTCCAGCAGTCCTGAGGCGGCAGAATTCGAAGCCCAGAGGATTGGAGTGGCGTCCGCAGTGGCCTTCCTCTCAGGGATTCTGATGGTGAGGACACAGGGTGACCTTCACAACACACAAACAGTCAGAACCGCACAGCTTAGCCACCTCACCATGATTATAATGGTACATGGTTTTTGAGGTCATACGTCTGCTCTTAGTGGCATTGGGTGTGGTAGCCGATAAACTCATCTACATTTTCTGTTTTCAGTTGGGCATGTTCAGTCTCCAGTTAGGCTTCCTGTCCACATACCTGTCGGAACCCATTGTCAAAGCCTTCACGAGCGCTGCTGCCTTCCACGTGACTGTCTCTCAGCTGCAAAGCATGCTGGGGCTGCGGCTACCGCGTTATACGGGACCCTTCTCCCTCTTCAAGGTGAGCGTGCACTGCAGGACCTCAGTCTCTGTATGATACTTCCGCACAGACAATAATGACCTGTGAGGGCTTGTGGTCGTGCTCAGGGTTGAATGCTAAGACAGTGAGTGTTCTCTGCAGACCCTGGCATCAGTGATGGAGAATCTGCCCCACACAAATGTGGCGGAGCTTGTCATCTCTCTGGTCTGCCTGGCGGCTCTGGTGCCCGTCAAGGAGGTGAACATGCGCTTCCGACAGCGGCTCCGCACCCCCATACCAGTGGAGATCCTCACTGTAAGCCACGACTCTGCATGTTCTTTTTGACAATTTGTCCTTGAATGTTCATCTTGCTCAAGGACACTTTCACATGAACCTACGGGATTGGGACTGAATGACCACTCTACCTCCTTAGCAGCCATTACTGTCCCACCAATATGTTTACATTGTGACATGAAGTTACATGACCTAACGTGGCATGACGTGTCGAAAGGGTGGAGAGGGCAGGAGTCTGTGTGATCCTAGAAGCATACAGGCCAATACACAGCCATGGGGAAATCTGTGTTAATGCTTTAACACGAATAGCTTTCATCCATACTTTAATGTTGCGTGCAATATAACACCTGTGATGGGAGGATGGGGATTGTTGGCTTTTGTTGTTTTTGTTGTTGTTAAATTTCAGAAAGCATGAAGGGAAACACTCTTGCCTTTGTATTTTGATCCTGTATAACCCCAACGTACCCTTCAATAAATATTTTTTTTAAAGATTACACCTGTGGATCTTTTTACTCCATACAGGTCATTATTGCAACTGGGGTGGCATATGGATCCTCCCTGGACTCCAAATATGGCATTCAGATAGTGGGCCATATACCTGCAGGGTAACTGAAATTCTCTCTCCATTTTACTTCCTGTCTAGAGATTATTAACAGTACCAGTAAGATTATAATTATTATAATGAGTATTTCTCTCTCACCCCCAGGTTCCCCCCGCCCCGCATGCCTGCCCTGCAGGTGCTGCCGGAGATCGCCGGTGACACTATCGCTATTACATTCGTGGGCTATGCTGTGTCTGTCTCTCTGGCAATGATTTACGCCGACAAGCACGGATACTCCATACAGCCCAACCAGGTAGCCCATCACTCTCTCTCTCTCTGTCTCGCTATAACAAAAATATGCCGAATGTGGGAATCCCAACCCAATGTAAACAAAGATTTGGTCATAATACTGGTGTCCATGTGTATGGGCACATGTGTGCGTCTGAATGTAAATGTAAAATGTGTCCCCCCCCCAGGAACTGCTGGCCCACGGCGTCTCCAACACGATCTCCTCTCTCTTCACCTGCTTCCCCAGCTCTGCCACCCTGGCCACCACCAACATCCTGGAGAGCGCCGGTGGCCACACACAGGTGCTGTAGCACCACACATCTCATCCTACACATGAAAATTTCATTTGCAGATGACACGGGCGTTCCCTTTGTTAACTTTTTATGAATGCACCACTGATTGATTGAATGAACACCATTGTATTGCCAGCATCTTTAACTCTGGTCTGTCCCACAGCTCTCTGGCTAGTTTACCAGTCTTTAACTCTGGTCTGTCCCACAGCTCCAGTCTTTAACTCTGGTCTGTCCCACAGCTCCAGTCTTTAACTCTGGTCTGTCCCACAGCTCCAGTCTTTAACTCTGGTCTGTCCCAAAGCTCTCTAGCTTGTTCTCCAGTCTTTAACTCTGATCTGTCCCACAGCTCTCTGGCCTGTTTACCAGCCTGGTGGTGCTGGTGGTCCTGCTGCTCATCGGACCTCTTTTCTACTTCCTGCCCAAGGTGAGAGTATAGAGCTGTAAGAGATGAGGAGAGTACGCTCCTTTTCTGTGCCCTACCACTGGTCTCCTGACTCCTGCGTCCCTTGTGCCTCTCTCTCCTGCAGGCAGTGCTCGCATGCATCAATGTGACAAGCCTGAGGCAAATGTTTGTCCAGTTTCAGGACCTCCCAGAATTGTGGAGAGTGAGCAGGATTGACTTTGTGAGTATTCCCCCCAAAATGATACAAACATATAACTTCAGATCACCTCTAATTTACAGTTTCTATTCATGTGGAACATATCAATTCCAGATCACAACAGCAACAAATAGAATTGTTTTTTTTTCTATGGCTTGGTAAAAGCAACATAACTGATATCAATTCCAGATCACAACAGCATCAAATAGAATAGTTTTTTTTCCTATGGCTTGGTAAAAGCAACATAACTGATATAATTTCCAGATCACAACAGCATCAAATAGAATTGTTTTTTTTCCTATGGCTTGGTAAAAGCAACATAACTGACTTTGCCTTTGCAAATAAAAGAGAGATTTCTGTGTGTCTGGCGGTAGGTTGTGTGGCTGGTGACCTGGCTCTCAGTAGTGGTGCTGAATGTGGATGTGGGTCTGGCCATCGGTGTGGTCTTCTCCATGATGACCGTCATCTGCCGTACTCAGAGGTACGCATCCTTAGACACAGCAGTGACATCTGGCAAACAAGCCCAATCTGTCAAACCCACGAAAAACAACTCAGACAGACAACCCATTAGTCTATTGCCATGTTGATTCACTGAATTTCATTTTGAACAAATATGTATGGGATACACTGTGATTAATATTGCTAGTCTTAATAATTGCTAGTGTCAAAGGGGAATTACTGTGCCTCAACTGGAACAGTCCCATTAAAAGTATTGAGCTCGTTATGTAACTCCCTGTGTAGAAAGCAATTGAAAAGTTTTAATTAGAATTTGTGCATTTATCAGCAACAATATACAGTGTTGATTATGCCCCCCTAATTATGAATCCCAACACCCAGGGGCAGGTTGGATTATGGGGCCGCTCTATCCCTCACCGGCTCCCTGTTCTAAAACAGCCTCCGCTCTCCTCTCCTGGAGGACTTTAACTTTTCATACTCACCAGAGGAGAGAGCGGAGGGATTGGTGCGAGCCGGTGCAAGTCTGTGGACTTAATGAGTTGGGTTATTTTTTGCTCAGGGCTGGGTGCTCAGTACTAGGGAGGGCCTCCAACACAGAGATCTACAGACCTGTAGACAACCACAATAAGGTGAGACAGCGTTGTTCTTATGACTGTTGACTGTTTCCTGTTAATCTGACATATACTTCAATGTAGGACACAGAGTTGCATCTTATGTGGTGCTTCGATAGATTAAGTTCTCTCACGTGCCGTCCTCTTAAAGAAGTTTTCCAATGCTGTGTTATCGCCACTGCTCACTCGCTGCTCTCCTGGCTTCTCTCCTGCCTAGTGCTATGAGATTCCCGGGGTGAAAATCCTGACCTATAACGGACCTATCTACTATGGCAACCGAAGCTTCTTCCGGGCCCACATGAGCCGGCTGCTGGGCCTGAGCCCGGAAAGGATCCGGCGCAGAGAGAAGGCTCGGAAAGCCCTTGAGAAAAGGGAAAGGGAGTCCATTAACGCGGTGGTATGTAAATCTAGTGCGTGCGTACACATACACAATGCCAGGTGCCAGGCTTTGGCAGGACATGAGGTTATTTTGATGTTATTTTTTGCTGGGATGCGCTCATTTGATAATAAACTGTCTGTATCCTTCCCAAGGAAAGAGGTGTTGCAAATACGTCATTTTCCTCTGAAAATGAGTTCTTTAAATCAGGTCAGTGTTGCTTTTTCTGTTTTGTTAATGGCAAGACGAGCTCCTTCATGATTTACTCTTGTGCCAGAAGGACGCAAGGACCCATACGGTACTCACATTTCTTCTCCTATCCTCCATGTTTGCCATCCCAGAGGCCCTGGAGAGTGAGGTTCAGGCCGTCCTCATGGACTGCAGCAGTGTCATCTTTGTGGATGTGGCAGGAGCCCGGCTGTTCATCCAGGTAGAGACTAAGTGTGCATCACAACCATTACATTAATTACAACCATTACATTAATAACATTATTTACAACCATTACATTAATTCCATTATTTACAACCATTACATTGATTAAATAATGTACAACCATAACATTAATTACATTAGTTACAACCATTACATTAACTACATTATTTACAACCATTACATATATTACATTATTTACAACCATTACATTAATTGGGATGAAGAGACTTTCTTTCTGCCCTCTCATGACAGGAGTAATTGTTTTTCAGATGTGTATTGAGTGTCAGAAGGTTGGGATGAGGATATACCTGTCAAACTGCAATGGTAAATGTGCTTATGCCATATTGTAAATGTGGTCTGTGACTGTGATCATTTATAACGTTGCTGTTAGAAGGAGTTAACTGGAAAATATTTACTAAAATATCAGCGTGATAATATTCTGCTCGGACCTGTTCATCATCTCATGTTCTGTAGAGAATGACCAGTTCATCGTCTCATGTCCTGTAGAGAATGACCTGTTCATTGTCTCATGTCCTGTAGTTAGAGAATGACCTGTTCATCGTCTCATGTTCTGTAGAGAATGACCAGTTCATCGTCTCATGTCCTGTAGAGAATGACCTGTTCATTGTCTCATGTCCTGTAGTTAGAGAATGACCTGTTCATCGTCTCATGTCCTGTAGAGAATGACCTGTTCATCCTCTCATGTCCTGTAGAGAATGACCTGTTCACCATCTCATGTCCTGTAGAGAGTGTCCTGAAGATCCTGACCTCCAGTGGTCTGATGAACTACATGAACCCTCAGCACATATTTGTCACCGTCCATGATGCCATCGTCTACATCCAACAGCAGAAGGTAGGGAAGAGCTGGAGGACGGAACGTGTTCCACATTTACAATAAAAACAAACTGGAAATGTTTCCCCCACCAATATCCTCTGTGATACTAGGCATTTTGTGTCAAACTGAACTTAAGTTAATGTCCCTATTTTTCCTCCAAATTCCGTTGTATGCAAATATAATGACAAATAAGGCTTTTCTGTTCTATTCTATTTTGATCAGGAGAAACCACCAGAGAACAACACAACAATATGGGTGTAAGATGACATTTCATTTAGTGGGAACACAGCATTCAACCAGGATCCCAACTGAGCTGCGGAGAGAGGAAAAGCTTCACCGGCCATAGAGGAGGATACAGAGGGGCTCCATGGGTCTCCAGCGGTGTGCCTTTTCGTTTGATCAAAATGACAGCTGAATCAAAGACCTTTTTGCGGCTGCTTGTTTTGCATTGACACCATTCTATTATTTTGAAATGGCTATGCAATGTAAATGTTTGTGATGCTTCAAAATGAAGGATTGTCCAGCCATGTAATATACTCATCAATTCTGTCAGGTCTAAACTGATATTTCCGTCTTCTGCATAGCATGAAAGTGGTGGGCTGGGGGAGTTATATCAGAACAGCTGAGTAGACCAAATTTGATATATTCACACCAGTATACAGTATAAGAGCATTATCTCATGTCTGCTCACAACACTACTATCAAGGTAGGGTATTCTGCAAATAAATTATGTCTATCATTATTTGTCTCGGCCAAAAAAAAATTAAATGAATGGATTCACTCACTACATTGCAAGTAAAGCAACTCTCAAGTTTATATGGATAAGTATGAACCTGAAAATAAGTGAGGGATCCCTGTACTGTAGTACTGTATGACAGTGTGAAAAATAGTTTCTGTGTGATATCAGCCATAACAATATGGAAATGTGGCTTGTTCAGATCAAAACTAAGGCCACTTCACAGACTGAAGAATATTAAATATATTCCTTATTCCTATGAGATATAAACTCTCCTGTGCACACCCATCCCACAGGTTGGTTGTCTTACCATAATTACTCATGAAAGACCTCTTGAACCATGTGCTGGAAAAGGTGCCTGCTGTGTAGCATGGACGCCTGCCCTATACCATACTATTTGTTTGTTGGACTGAGCTGGAAAGATAAAGAAGTAAATTATTTTTGTCTGTATTTTGTACTCATTACATTTAAGATGTTCTTCTTGATGCTGGAAAAAATGACATATTTATTTTTGTCATTAATGAATGAAGTATGAATAAACATGAATTATGTACACTACTGTATCTCTGCAAATTCTGTGTTTTACATAAAAGCTGATCTATTGTGTTTTTCTGGTTTCTCCCTTTCCAATATTGTGTTATATAGCCTTTTGTGCATGCAAACGGTCTGCAAAGTTACAAAGCCCAAAGTACACGCCAAAGGGAGTACCTCTCAGAAACCTCCTTGGAATTCCAGCCTGTTCTTCTGGTACATAATGATGCACCTTCATAACATGTGAGAGGGCCTTAAATGCAGGAGCTCTAACAAAGCGTTTCAGACAGAGGGTGAATAGACATGTTCAGTATGAGAAAAGTAATGTGTTTTAGATCACAGAGGCATGTTAATCAATTCTACTAGAGGAGTCCCCCAAAAATAAATTACTATCATCGAACATGGGCGTTAGAGGTCCTCTTTAAAATATAGTTGATACATCTAAATGAATTATTTAATGCCAAAAATATTGGCTCATTGGCTTTGCATATTAATACACTTCACCATTAGATATTGAATAGGTCACATAAGACATAATTGTTCTGCTCAGTTATTGTAAATGATGATGTCTTTCCAATTATCATGTAATTCGAAACATTCTTGTTACTAGAACCGTTGCAAAAAAAGAATCAAAGAACTGAATTTATTTCACTTAGGCTTGATTTAATTTCTTTTTTCAATTTTTAATCAGACATAGATGGGTACATGTGAATCGATATTTTTTTTCTCTAGTAACCGGCATCTGAATTTGATTATGACAAAGCCTGCAAAACAAATGGAATGCACACCAGAAAGGTTTCAGGTCAAGGTTAAAGGATACAACTCGCTTCACAGACTTCTGCCACAGTCTCTCACAGCCATCTCCCACTCCTACAGCAGTCAGGTCCATCAATCACAACATTTAAAGGTTACATTTTTTTTAGCAGGCTGAGAAAGTGACTTGGGAAATTTAATTAAAAACAACTTCTGTTAAAATTGCCAAGGTTTATCTTTTTTTTTTAAAGTTTTTTTTTTTGGACATGAGGACAAAGACAATGCAGCATTTCTTAAAAAAAAGATTTGGCATCGCTAACTTAAAATAAGCTTCCAGAGCACAGTGCATATGGCTCAAGGTCATCCTAAAAATTCAGTGCAAGTAATACATGCGGCTGTTCCCTCAAACCCAATATCCCATGTCCCACTATAACACCCATCCACACACACACAGTTTGGAAAGAAAACACACATTTTACATTGCTCTGGTCAGACGTATAAAGACAGTGAGTATACATACAAGTGAGTGATAATATAGTGTTGTATCCCTGCAAAAGACATCCACATCAGATCAAACTTAAAATACACCTTGATGAAAAGGAGGTTGTTATCATTATTAATAATACGTTCATTTTGGCATTGTGGATACATGACATGAACTACAATACTGAAATCTCTTCTCAGTTCTCAGCAGCACTTTGATTGGCGAATGGAACCTCCCAAAATGATTCAAGCCGTGGAGAACCAGTTGAAGAGAAGTATCGATGTAAACACTGACGATAAAGCACATGCCAAAAAACCCACAGAGACTGGTTGTTTTATGGGTGAGAGTGACAGCAAACAGCTCAAGGTGACCGTTGAGTTGGTCCGGCATCGCGATGATGGAAACATGGCGTTTGCGCTGACACACACTGCCCTCTGCTGTTTCTCTGTCTGACTTCTTTCTCCAGACCCAGCACTGTTACCTTGACCTGATAAAAATGAACGCCGAGTTCAAAAGCAGGCCATCAAACAAGCACCCAAATTAATTATTTTCCTGCTTGATGTTGGATAGCCATACTTCTCTCCTTATCATCCAGTGTGTTTTTCAAAAGAAACCTCTAGACACTACATCCTCTGGGCATTCGCTTTTAAAGCTCAAGGAGTGCTTTACTAATTGGCATGGTGGAAAGTAGCCCATACCAATTACAGAGTGGTACACAAGACTGGCCAAACGCTTCAGTCTACAGATATCCTTCCCCAAACCTCCCTCTCGCCCCAGAACACAAGCAGCCAACACCTTCCTAATCCTTATTAGAACCATCGGAGTCAAGCCATGCCAACATTCGCCTCTTTTAAGGGAATATAAGGCAGGACCTATTATTGGACAAAACAAACACTAAGTTATGTGTGACAGAGCAGCCAAAAGAGGGACTCAAAGGCAGCCGTTAAACAGTACAAAGCATGTGCAAGAGAAACGCTTTCCTTCAAGAGGTGAACCATGCAAAAAGCCTCAGAAGCACACATAGCTAAAACGATACAAGGGAGTGTTTGACACAGAGGGCATACTGGTACATATGCGCGTGATATGTACATCATCATCAACAACAACAACAGTTAAAATAAACAAAAAATTAATATTATTAATATCTAATAAAAGTAATATTAGATAAAATAATCAACTATTTCAAAAAGGAGTTCTCTCTATGCAGACTATGAATTCCACACAAGCCAAAGTAAAAGTAGTTGCACTTTCCTGCATAGGCACTTGGTAAATTCCAAATATAAATTTAGTTTACCAGTTTAAATATATATTAGTTTAAAAAAATCACAACGGTTTCCCAATTGCGTTGATCCATAATGAAAACACTGATGATAACAGAACATCGTAGACATATTTGAAAACAACAATACTGCTTGCAGTAATGTCACTGACCTTGTCCTTTATATACAGTTCTGGAGTGCAGATCAACGCAAAGACAAGTTACAAAGATTTCCACATCTCTCTAGAAAGGTCTTTGTCAAAATGACTGACATTAAAACTAGGAGTAAGACAAAAACAGGTACAGAAGGTCTCTTTTCATTGAACGGGTGCAGTCTTGAAGAAAGGCAACCATTATTGCCCACTGAGCTCACATCTATCCCATCAGGCACCTGGCCTGAGATCAGTGCATCTTTTCACAAGTCCCATCTCTACGAGTCTATGATGCATATTCAACAACCTTTTCTTTATGGATGACCACCATTTCCAAATTCACATACTCCTAACAAAAGGGCTTTGTAACACCATCCTAATTCAGTCCTACTGAATCAGGGGAGACACAGTGGGAAGCTGTGAAATGGGATGCGGCCATTTGTCCTGATGCGTGACTGCCATCTAGTGGAGAAGATGTTATAAAGCAAGTGTAATGTACTGTGAAAGTTACTCTGAAAGTTAATGAGAAAGTTAAGGCGGCTATCAGGATATGGAGATATGTGACGTTATGACTCATCTGCAACAAATAAATACTGAACATTATTTCCTAATGGATAGTGGCTTGTGAAATGATTGACTGAAGCACTAAAAACATGCCTCACGCCCCCCTCTGAGATGGCCAAACAAGACTGGAAGCACTAGCTCAAGGGTCAGAGTCGGGGACAGAAATGAACAGTTAAATTCTACGCATTGTATTACCGTCAAAAACAAAAGAGTATGTGCCTGCACAATTTCTTCTCATTCGCAAGTCAAATTCCACAGATGTCTGCTTGTAAAATCAATTTCACACCACAGAGTCTGACAATTTGGTCACATCTGAGCCAAGATTATTCTGTCACACAAGACAACTATTACCTCAAGATGAAAACATGTTCATGATAAATAAATAACTAAGTACTCCGTATAATGCCCCAGTAAAAGGTGGCCCTAGCACTAAAAAATAACCCATAATTGGTAAGACTGGAAAGTGCGTTGATGCTACCATCATTCTCCTTCATTTCCAATATGCGTGTAGACAAACCCAAAGAATTTTTTTTTTCAGGCGCTCACACTTTGGTCACTGGAATCATGGTTGGAGGCAGTGCAGCAGTATCAGTCAGGGGTCAGGGGACAGGCTCTCAAACACATTCACAGGCAGGTCATGCAACATCAATCAGTCCTTCAATCAGTCAACTAACCAATGAGTCAATCAATCAGGATCACTACAAGCAATAAATTAGGGTGGTGGTGGGGGGGGGGGGCTTATTTTTAGGAGGGGTTATGTACATCGGTTGTACAAGGTTATGTACATCGTCAAATACGGAGCAATTACATAAATACAGTGACTGAAGCTTTGGTGGCCAGGCCACTGTCAGTGGCTGATGGACACAGGTGTGATGGCGTGGACGGGAGTGTGATGTGATGTTCTCTCCAGGTCACGGGGGCCTGATGGGTATGGTGTCTCCCTGGACTGCCCAGCTGTCCAAGGACGCACCACGGAAAAAGCTGTAATCCCATTAAAGTGAGGGGTCGTGTTATGCCCAGGGACATAGGCATGTCAAATGTCAAATGTCTCCTCTAATGTCTCCACTGTCTCTCAAGTTATTGAGACCTTCACTAAGGTCAAGACGCGGGCCTTCAATGACTAATACAACATGGCTGCAGATTGTCAGTTGACTCCTAGAACACCAGAATGGTATTTATTTCCCTTTTAAAATTCCCCATTGCTTAGTCACCAATCCCACCCAATCCCACCCCCCAGGACATACTGTGATGAACGTCTTTGGCAACTCAGGCACAGGGTGGGTGTGGGCAGGCTCACGGCAGAGAGGGGGTGGGGGCGGAGCAACAGAACAGGGGGCAGAGGAGGTCAGTTGTGGGTGAGACACTGGAACCGGTTCTTGAAATAGAACAGGCTGCTCCTTGTCTGGGCAGCGTCCGAAGAGGACGGTGGGTAGCGGAACTTGTAGTATGCCTTGTCTATCTCGGACTGCCCCCACGGGAGTTTGATCTTTGATGCGTGGTTGACGACGACGTCATCGCAAGAGGCCACGTGGAGAACCCCAAGGCCATCGATGAAAAATTCTGAAGGAGACAGGAGCCGTGAAGGCAATTACAAATTTTACAAATAGAACCACATCTTGTTTCATAACTAACAAATTATCAGTAGTATAACTACAATGTCATTTGCATTACATACAGTATATTTTGCACAGGCCAAACCACCCACACTGATAATGTTACTGTACATATAACCAAATGTACACATGATCTTCATACCATACATACCATACATACTCCACACCTCTGTTCACATCTCTTCTGTATATGAATCTACCATATCATATATATAATGTAATATTTGTATATTGGCACTCTCCACTATCCATTAGTGTTCATGTTGTAAAATAAAGCATCAACTGTGCTTTACTTACCTACACCTGCACCTATTTTCTAAATAATAATATGGTTACTATACTATACAGTATAGTATACTATATTATACTATACCATACTATACTATAGTATAGTTTTGCACTTCTAGTTAGATGTGGAGTTGCCCGAGCAACAATGGGCCAACAAACAGCTACAGCCACAGGCAGATTTGGAGTTACAGAAGGACATCCGCTGACTCACCCAAATGAGCTACTCGAGCCAGTCGAGGGTCGAAGCCCACCTGCTGGACCTTGTCTGTGCGTGCCAGGAAGAAGTTGACCACCCCGTCTGCCACCACACAGTTGGGGAAACCCTTGATGACGTGGTGGAAGCCCCGGCGTATGTGCAGACAGTCCCCCTCCTCTCCGCCTTGCTCCAGGGAGAAGGTCTGCCGGTAGGAGGCCGTGTAGCCCGTCACTTCCCTCACTGCACCGCCGACCTTAGAGAAGGGGGTGGAGAGAGGGACGATGGGTAATGAATGCTCTACTGTACTTGTGTCTGTGTGCTGGGGGAATTCCCACTGGAGGCCACTGCATCAGATCACAGGTCACTGTAATTACATACAGATGGACATTCATAAGGAGACTTTCATGTTGAATGTGTTTTTATGCAGTCTGCAATGACTTTGGTGCTGATTCACTTCCTACAGGTTCTCCCACTGTTTTCACTCAAGGACCCTTAATTAGATGTCCTTTCTCACGTACACAAAATTGCCTGCATCATGCCCTGGGTTGGGCCAGAGTCTGTTCAGGAACCGAGACGAGGTCCTGTGTCTATTCAACCCAATTGGAGAAGTGAATGTGAGCACAGATTATAACAGATTTTTTCAACCCCATAGTCACAGAAGCAAATATTGTAAACAAAAGTGGCTGAACTTGAAGCGAGGGTGAAAAGGGAGGTGGGTGTAGGCTATCTCAGTTGATGAATCACCATCCTATTTGACATTATCCAAACAGCCATCGTGTAGGCCAGGCGCGTAGGGCAATAGTAGACGTACCAGGTCAACGGTGGTGCTCTCTAGAACATCCACCAGCTTCTCAAGCTTTGTGTTCGCAGTGAAGATGAAGTCATCATCCACCCACAGCACATACTTGGTGGTGACCTGGGACACTGCCAAGTTACGCCCTGCAAACCACCCCTGCAAATGAAGATAAGAACAGAAGATTGCATTAGTCAGTGCATCATTGGGAAACATCTTTGTGTTCTAGATCACTAACTTAAATGTGTGAACTCTACTGACCTTTCCAAACGGCATGATGTAATGCTCAATGTAAGGACCGATCACTGGCTTAGGATGCTCGTTGTCATCGGCAATCACAATGGTGATAGTCGGGTAGAACTGGCGTATGCTGTCAATCAAATCCTGGAGTTTGTCATAACGCAAAAACGTCTTTGTCGCTATGGTGACAAGGGCACTCACGTTGTATTCTGTAAAATGGAGAGATTAAATGGATTAAATTCATGTGAGCAGGTGCTTGCCATTGGAACGCATTTAGAATATGACTGTCTGCAATGACAGGACTCCAAAGACATGTTCTCATACCTTCTTTGGGTCCTGGGTTATAGAGCTTAGGGGTGACACCGTGACGGACTTTAACAGTGAAGAAAGATTGGTGTCCATCAGTCACAAACTGCACTGGAATACAAAAAAGAAAAAGAGTGTACGATTTGAGTTGACTGAGATTCCGTTAGTTTGACGCCTGTGATTCACCTTATTAAACCACAGATAGAGCACAGTCCTGATATACTGTAGGTTTCTCAACAGACCCACAAAACTCAATGAATGAAAATGTTTCAAGCTATTTTCACATTTTGTCCTCAACCACAGAAAGTTACATTGTACCTGAACACACAGATACTTCGGGGGTAAAAAAAAAAGTACACTACTTCAAGAGTTATGTTAAGAGCATAGACTGACAGACCCAGACGGGTCCAGTTGGTCACGAGCGCTCAACAAATGCAGTCTTTGTCTTCAAAATCGTTTTGGGAAGAGAGCACAGAGTTTTGGTCATGCGCTCCAATGGAACAGTTTCAGTTCAGTATCATTATCTTGCAGCTTAAGACACCATGACAACACACCATGACAATATTTCCTCCAAATAAGGGTACATTTGCAGAAACGCATCAGGATCAAATTACAAAGACGTCTGCCTTCTTTTACTGACCAACCTCCACTCAGGGATTTATGTGGCTTGTGGTAGACAAATACTTACTAATCACATTTAAATAATAAAATTAAGTCGTTGAACAATTATTTTTAAAGAGAAAAGCACACATTTAGGCTTACACGTAAGCTTGCAAAACAGTGTTACTAATATCATCAAGAAGAGTAACCGCTGATATTTTAAAATGGCTTATGAAGCACTTAGACAGATGTACATACATTACTATTTAAAGTGCAGATTATGCTAAGTAGGCTTGGGATGTCACGAAAGGAACTATTGCCTCCTCTCATGCAAATTTAATGCAGCATGCTGGGTTCCTTTTAGTGGAGGGCACTTTGAGACACTTCCTGCTTATTATCTCCATCTGTTTGACCTTCTCAAAGAGACAAAAGACTCTTCTAGAATTGTGTTCTGGGAACAGCTGCTGACATGTTCAAATCAAGTCACTGATAACGTGATATATTTGGAACCTTTCCGGGAGACTAGAAAAATGATGAAACAGCAAGATCATACAAGATTTCAATTATTTATGACCTGGAGCGAATTGAAATGCCCCGTCATAGGCCGACACAAATGTAGTTTAGTTGCTATTAAACTCATGGAAGTAAGCAAACCAACTCTACCAACAGAGATAGTGTTTGATTCTATCCGACCAAAACATTCTTCTAAAAAGCTGCATGATTGACCAGGCATGTAGTACAATGAGGGTGAATATTGGAGATGCATTTGAAAGATGGAGACAGCTAAAGATTGTAAGACAGATGCCGAGTTTGCTCATTCGTCACTGACCACACGGATTCAAGGCGTGTTAACTTGACAGGTATGCAGGACCTGCACTTCTCTTCTCTATGTTGCTCTTCCACTTAATCCTTTGCCTGTTGTACCACTAGAACCGGCACTCTTCTCCTCTTCCACCTCTCTCTAGCTCCTTCTCTCCACCCTCTGCCTCTCGTATCAGCGGCACCTGACCAGCCCTCACTGGCTTCACTTGGCACTGGTGAGGGCACTTCATAACTGAGATCCATCAGGCTGCAACGAAGAAGAACAGTAGGCTCCTATTCCGAAATAGATGTACACTTATTCATATGTTATCTGTTAAATTGAGCAATGTGTTAGAATTATCGGGGCCTGGAAAGTAGTAACTCCAACTTCAGTGTGCAGCCTATTTTCAGGGGAGTGGGCTTGTTTTCGGGATAACAGGCTTAGCTTTGGCTAATGTAGGCCCTCCCATTTAGCTGACACTGACTGAGTTTAAAAAATACATCTGGTTTATCAATGGCAAACAACAGAAATACTGCAAATGTAAACATTAGCTGATCTACTTTAGTTTAAGTTCAATGTTGAGCTCATCTTGCGTGTAGCTGGGTGTCCCGTAAATAAGGCTGATACAGTTGTGTACTTTCAATAAAAAATGAACAAATGAAAAAGGTAGTTATAGATAATGATACTTAACTTAAAGGTGTAACATGTGTCATGGTATGGGAACAGCACTGCTTCGATCGGAAAACTTTGCAGAGGGTGGTCAGATCAGATCAGCACATTAACAGAATTAGGAATGAAGTACTGATTTTAAACGCTTGGTGTCCCGTTAATAATGCTGATTCAGCTGTGTACTTTCAATAAAAAATAAACAAGTGAAAAAAGTAGTAATAGATAATGATACTTAACTATGTGACATGGTTTGGGAACAGCACTGCCCGTGATCCGAAAACTATGCAGAGGGTGGTCAGATCAGATCAGCACATTACAGGGACTGAGCTACCATCCATACAGGACCTCTACAACCAGCGCTGCAAGAGAAAGGCCAAGAGGATTCTTTCCGACCCCGACCAACCCAGCCACAGTCTCTTTACCGTCCTGCCATCTGGCAGACGGTACGTAAGCATACGGACCCATACCAGCAGATTCAGAGACAGTTTCTACCCTCATGCCATCAGGATGCTAAACTGACCTAAACTTGCACTTGCCACTTTAATTTATATCTTCTTTATCCTGTCATTCTTACTTTCTTTTAGCCTTTTAATTCTAGTACTTAATTTATTCTTTTAAGTTGAGCAGACACTTGAGCATAAGACATTTCATTACTGATAAATGCTTTTTTTTATGAGCACATGCTAATAATAATAAACTTGAAACTTATAGATACATTACAAACTGTGCATGGTCTCTGACCAAGAGATATGGCCTCTACTCAAGTCCTGTACATAATACACTTGGAAAGATAATCATTCACGGTCTTACTCAACATAATTGTCAGGTCACTTTAATACACAAATTATGTATTGTATATCTACTTTACAACAACCAGTAGAACTGCCAACCACCCAGTCCCAGTGACAGTTGAAGGTACTTCCTCTGGGAAGTTATGGTTATAAAATTGTGCAGTGTCTGAATTTTCTAACGGCTTTGTAACTTCTCTTTGAGGTTATCTGAGCTTGTGTAAAGTTGAAAGTTCAGCAACAACTGAATATAGTCACTGACATCCCAATTGCAATTGTTTTAACACAATGACTGCCATCCTTTAGCATTTCCATCAGCTGTGTTATGCGCATTAAAAATTGACATTTTCCTAATCAAGTTAGGAATTGCGAACGGCTGTGGGATCAAACCGTACAGTTGTCAGGGCAACTTTAAGGGTAATCACCTAATAAAATTGCAACACATGCAAATATATATGCCAATAAAACAAAGTTTTTACTGCCAAGTAGGTTTACACCTACCAGGATTGTTTGTGGTACATTGGTGCAAACAATAAACATACACGATAAACAATACACATATGAAGTTATTTTTCAAACATAGGAAAAACAATATACTGTAAATATCAGATCAACCCTGAAATGGGGTGAAATGGGACAGTTCCCTGTTCCTGTGGAGGCATGGGCTGGTGACACGGGCAGTAAGCAAACTATACACAGCACAACAGGACCTCCTGAAGGACTCATGATAAACCAATAGTGTAAATAACTGAAGACACTCATACACTCGTATTGGAGCAGTTCTGACGTTGCCATGACTAATGAATACCCAGGAAAGAGAGAGAAGAGGGAGGGAGAGAGAGAGAGAGAGAGAGAGAATAGCAGAGCAGAGGAAAAAAACCTTAAGATCACCCCCAAGACGCAATGAGTCACAAAGTAAGTGCTTAACCAGATGTCAACAGTACAGATATGAACGGAGCAGCCGAAAACATGTGTTCTTCATTTTCAAGCCTTTCAAGAATTTACAGTTTAATCATTTATTGCATATTTCCCAAGAATGCTGGTTAAACTTCCACTGAACCACAAGTCCATGAACCCCAACGTGGTTATAGTAAAATCGTTTATTGCATATTTCCCTTAAAAAAAAACTACAAGAATGCTGGTTCATCTTCCACTGAACCACAAGTCCATGAACCCCACCGTGGTTATAGAGTCGTGCACACATCTGTATGCGATATGCTGTGATCACTGCACAATCACAATAGACCTGGTCCTTTGTCACACTATGGTTATGCTGGCTTTGAAAAAGTCTTCACAAAACTGCTTGCAGTTTGACTGGATTTGAAACTGAATAAGGCCAGTTTTGACCATTCAAATAGGGAATTCTGACAAAAAATGCTTTAAATGTGCATTCAAGCGTTCAAGCATATCCAGACTGACTGATTGCATTTTGAAAGTCTGCTCCTGCTTCGTTACCACAGCAACCCATGCAGATAGGTTGGTGATGTCGGACACAAATCCGATCTGACCACTTCCAAATAACAGTGAGGACAGTCGTCCTTAAAAGATCTGATTTGAGAAACAAAGTCTTCTGTCTGAACATAACTTAAGTGAAATATTAAATGAATTCGCTACAGGCTAGGAAACAGGTTTATTTGCATCAAATCACATCTGCTGAGATTTTATTATGTGTTTCTGTTAAAGTTGCACTGTGAATGAACATGGACACAAACTTGCATTTCTTTAAGGCTAATATTCTGCTATTCATATTCTGCTTTCCATCCAACTCCATTCTAGGATGGAGTTGGATGGAAACCCAGTTACTGACATCCTATAGCATAATACTACAGAACATGGTGTTTTGTAAATGCGATTTGTTTTGAAAACTGCAGACTCACAGAGTAGTAAGAGGGCAATGGGATTGTGTGTACTGTAGTTTGTAAAAGAGCAAAGAAAATTGAGTTGTGTGTTTCCTCAACCACTCACAAATAATACAAACTGAAAAAAGGGCTGGAGACGTTGCATAACTCTGCTCCTCCATTAATTTGGGGCTGGAAAAATCTCTGGTAAACTGGAATGCTATAATGCTGTAAAGAAAAATAGCAGAAACTGCCATGTTTGGGACATACTGCACATGGAAATATCCCTGAGGTCAACTGTCCTGTACCGCCATCCTGTCCTAACCTTTTTGGTCAGCATAACAAAATGCTGCTACGCTACATTATGATTCAGCATTCAGAGAACAGACCTTACTCCCCATTGGTTCTCAGGAGGCAGGAAGTACGAGGACTAAACAGCCTTGTTGTACGGTACCACTGGAACCTGAGAAACTGCTCCTTTAAAACAGATTCTACTCAGAGTAACGCACTCTGAAAAATATTGCATGTACCCAAAACTATGCTGTGAAATTTGTTAGAGGAAACCATGGAAACCTAAACTATAGCGTCAACCAGGAGAGGAGGGGAGAAGGTGGTCATTATCCCTTCTTTCACCCAAACATACAACGAGTCATTAGACGTAATGTACATGGGAATCAATTAAACACCTCAAACTGAATGTTGACCGGGCCAAAGCCCTGTCTGCACATGATAGCACATGGATGACTGCTGAGAGAGTCCAGGCAAACACTGGGGGATTGTGTATATATTATCACAGGCAGACCCTAACAGCAACCTCACTTTGTTTATGCTATGCCTGAATTTTGTTTGTGAGTTCATTGAGACCAAAAGCCTCAGATTTACAAGAGCTGAAGTGAGGAAGGCTTGTGCACTTCCTGTTACCTTCCTGTTATATTCTTGAAGTTTTATTTAAGGAAAATATGCAATTAACAATTAAACTGTAAATTCTTGAAAGTCTTGAAAATGAAGAACAGAATGTTTTTGGCTGCTCCGTTCATATCTGTACTGTTGACATCTGGATAACAGCTCTTACTTTGTGACTCATTGTGTCTTGGGGGTGATCTTAAGGTTTTTTTCTTCTGCTCTGCTATTCTCTCTCTCTCGCCTCTCTCTCTCCCTTTTCTCTCTCTCCCTCCCTCTCTCTGCCTACCTTTGTGGGACTTCCAGCAAGGCTGCCAGGAGTTGATCTTTCTGTATTGGAAGCAGAGGCTCCTTTCCCAACCAAAGGGTTAACCAGGATGTAAAGTAGGGCTGGCTCCAACATGGCCTCAGTTTCACTGGTCTTACTTTCACAGGCACATAGCCCGACATGTGTTCGCAGGCCAATCTTATGATTCATGTGGAGAGGAAAGGCCATTTTTAGACCATTTTGTCATATGTTGCAGAGCTACTGTAAAAGCTGAACACTGAAACAATGCTGTGATGCCACAACTGCAAGCCCACGATGTCCTCTGTCTCTACTAGAGGGAGAGAGCAGAGCCAGGCCCAGTATGTGAAAGATCTATTGCTGTAACCAGCAGATGTTCTGGCATCAGTCAAATATGCATTCATGAGAGGGAAAGATCCCACCTCATCTCACATGTGGCTGGAGATTCGTTCTCCTCATGAGGTTGACAGGGAGCACAAGGCACAACCGATAGCACAGCACATAATAGCAACGTCTGAGTGCCCTTCTCACTACAGTACATAACAGTAGGGTAGCACGATTATGGCAAAAATCATAATGACATGACAAATATTTAACTAGCTTCCTCATTCAGTGTTTCCCCTTGGATTGTTTACCAGCTGTGGCTTGGTTGTGGTTCTAATGTATTATTTGCAGTGTTATCATCAATGCATATTATGTTTATATATAATATTGATAATATATTAACCTATATTTTGTCATCTTTACTTATTAGAAAAGGAATTGCTGACCGTTGAGTAACTTTGCTAGCCAGCTGTTACATTGTGGATAGTTTCTATAGGTAGACGATTGATGGAAGCGTGATCAGTATACCCGGAAGTAATTCTAAGTAATGATTGGTTAAGACCAGACAACTGACCGGAACAGTGAAAGGATCCATATTCACGGAAGTAGTATTAATGAATGATGAACCAGGATCTTTAATTGTGTCCAGACATTTAATGTTGTGTCACGCTTAATGCTGCTGTTCAACATTAATAGTAATGTTATTGATCCACACTTGTGGAAGAAACTGCGTTTGATACAGTCAACCACCGCATCCTTCTGTCCATACTGTCAAGTATGGGCATCTCAGGCAAGGCGCACTCCTGGTTTGAATCGTACCTCACTGGGCGCTCATTCAAGGTATCATGGCAAGGTCATCTGTCAGTACCTCACCACCTCACCACTGGGGTGCCCCAAGGGTCGGTAATGGGACCACTTCTCTTTGCTATCTACACCACCTCGCTGGGCCCTATCATCCGCTCACATGGTTTTTCCTACCACTGTTATGCCGATGACACTCAACTGGTGCTGTCTTTCCCTCCTGAGGACAACACTGTTTCGGCACGGATCTCGGACTGTCTTGCTGATATATCCACATGGATGAAAAACCACCACCTTCAGCTGAACCTGGCCAAAACAGAACTGATGGTCTTCCCAGCCAAACAGTTCATCCACCACAACCTCAATATCAACACTGACTCTTTATCTCTTGCTCAATCCAAAACAGCAGGAAACCTCGGGGCATTATTGATGACCAACTAACCTTTACAGCCCACATCGCCTCTGTCGCCAAGTCATGCCGCTTTGCGCTATACATCATCCGCAAAATCAGGCCGTACCTATCCCAGTATGCCACCCAGCTGCTGGTGCAAACCTTGGTGAGTTCCCGCCTTGACTACTGCAAAGCCCTCCTAAATGGCCTGCCGGCTTGCGTGGTAAAACCACTACAGATGATCCAGAATGTGGCGGCGCGTCTGGTGTTCAACCAACCAAAGAGGGCACATGTCACCCCGCTACTCATTGAGCTCGCATCACGTTCAAGTCACTTATGCTTGCCTACAAAGTGCATGACTGTTCTGCTCTCACCTGCCTAAATACTCTTGTAAGGGCAAATGTTACACCCAGGACACTGCGTTCATCCAGTGAGCGTCGTCTGGCACTGCCCCCTGTGCAAGCACGGCAATCCAGACTATTCTCAGTTGTAGTTCCACATTGGTGGAATGACCTGCCTAGCACTACCAGAGCAGGGGCATCCCTCTCTACCTTCAAGAAGCTCTTGAAGACCCAACTCTTCAGAGAACACCTCCCTTCCTAACTGGCACCTTGGCTTAACTTGCACTTAAGCAGTGACTGTCCCGCACTTCTTTTTCCTTTTCTTTCTATGTCGTTTTCTATTTTTTGAAAAAAAAAGCAGTATTTATTGTTACAACAGGTTCTATTACTCTTAGCTTGATTGTTCTCTCCCTTGTACATCGCTTTGGACAAAAGCGTCTGCTAAATGACTAAATGTAAATGTAAATGTTAATGTAAGAAAAAGGCAAACAAATTACACTTTTGTACAAATACGACCATCTACAGAGTTTGAGTCTCAGGTCTCGCTCTCTTCCGAAATTAGCATACATGCCATTTGAATGGCTAGCACCTGCGCTGGAATATTTACATAAACGCAATTTGATTGGCTAGTGTCTGCACCGCCGCTCGAAAAAGTTGAACTTTTCGACAAAGCATGACGTCTCGCCATTCTAAGTTAAGGCTTTAAGGGAGCTGCGGAAGCACACTGCTGTTACAGAGCACAGGGTGCACCTGATTTATAACAACACACAAAAAATTAGAGCATCATTGGGAAACGCAAAGAGGGCTTACAGAACTAAGGTGGAGTCCAGCTACCATGGCTCTGACCCCAGGCGCATGTGGAGTGGATTAAGAGCCATCACAGACTACAAAGGGCGGGGTTGCAGTGAGACCCAGTCATCTGTCCTACTTCCAGACGAGATGAATGCCTTTTACGCTCGTTTTGAGAGGAACAGTGGCCCCCCTGCAGTGGAACGACCTGAAAGCCTTACCAGTGCTGTGCCTACTTTAACTGTAGCCAAGGTGAAGCACTGCTTCAAAAAGATCAACCCTCGCAAGGCACCTGGCCTGGATGGCATATCAGGTAGGGCCCTCAGCGGTTGTGCTGACCAGCTAGCAGGGGTCTTCAGCGACATCTTCAATCTCTCCCTCTGCCTGTCTTTACTACCCACCTGCGTCAAAAGGACCACCATTGTCCCTTTGCCCAAGAACACCAAGGTCACCTGCTTCAATGATCGCCCGGTAGCACTGACCTCTGTGATCATGAAGTGCTTCGAGCGGCTAGTCAAATCATTCATCTGCTCCTTGCTGCCTCCCACCCTTGACCCTATGCAGTTTGCATACCGGTCCAACAGGTCTACAGACGATGCCATAGCCCTGACCACTCACACCACCCTCTCCCACCTGGACAAAGGGAATGAGTGGATGCTGTTTATTGTTTATTGACTACAGTACAGCATTCAACGGGGCAGCCGTGGCCTACTGGTTAGGGTTTCAGGCCGGTAACCGTAGGGTGTGGGCTGGGGAAGTGGTAGACCACTGCTCTCCCATGCCCACATCCACGGCTGAAGTGCCCTTGAGCAAGGCACCTAACCCCGATCACTGCCCTCCAGGCGCTCAAAAGCAGCTCACTGCTCCGATTAGTGTGCTTCAAAACATAGTCACTAGGGCTCATTTCCATTTCCATTTCCATCCATTTCCATTTCCATTTCCATTAATTTCCATTCCATTCGATACCATCATCCCCTCCAGAATCAACGGAGGAGGCCACAGGTGGTGAGAATCGGTGACCGCACCTCATCCACAGTAATCACCAACACAGGCACCCCCCAGGGCTGTGTGCTCAGCCCCCTCCTGTTCTCCTTGTTCATACATGACTGTGCAGTTACGCACAATTGCAACCTCATTGTCAAGTTTGCTGACGACACAACCATTGTGGGCCTCATCACCGACAATGACAAGTCAGCCTACAGAGAGGAGGGTGTTACCCTGACTACATGGTGTCAGGATAATAACCTCTCTCTCAACATCAGCAAGACAAAGGAGATGATTGCGGACTTTAGTAGACAGCAGGTGGAGGAGCACACACCCCTGTACATCAACGGTTCCGCAGTGGAAAAAGTCAGCTGCTTCAGGTTCCTCGGGGTGGACATCAGCAATGACCTCACCTGGTCTGCTCACACGGACAAGTTAGTCGAAGCGGCCCGTAAACGCTTCTTCTTCCTGAGGAGACTGAAGAAGTTTGGCATGGACTCAGTCATCCTCACCAACTTCTTCAGATGTATAATAGAGAGCATCCTGACTGGTTGCATCGCAGTGTGGTATGGTAGCTGCACAGCCAAGGATTGCAAGGCCCTACATAGTGTGGTCAGGTCTGTGGAGTTCATCATCGGAAGGGAGCTCCCAGCCCTGCAGGACACCTACCACACACGATGCCTCAGGTGAACTAGCAGGATCCTAAAAGACTGCTACCACCCAGCCTTCAGACTTTTTACCCCGCTGCCTTCTGGAAGGCGTTACCATAGCATCCGGTCTCGTGCAAGCAGACTGGAGAAGGGCCATCAGGCTGCTAAATGGACATTGATTCACTATCGCCACTTTGCATACACTTTCAAATTACTGTTTGCACTACACTTACATAAACTGTCACTTCCAATGTACTGTTTGCACTACCAGTTATATTATATCAGGAATATTGCATTACTTATAACTCCCTCACTGAATTGTCTGTAGGTTAGTATAGGTTTAATATGTTAGCATAGTTTATTATATGTGTATTTTATGTTATATGTATGTTAGTATTATATGTATTATATGTATAGGTTGTTATATGTTTAGCATACTGTATTGTATATTTATTTTGTATATTTAGTAAGGTTATTATATGTCTATTACGTGTAAATTATGTTCAGAGAGTATGTCATGTTATGTTATGTTATACTGTGTTATGTTATGCTATGTTATGGTAGAGATAACTCGACACTTACTTTAAAAGGTTTCCTTAAATGGTTCCTTAACACACAGAACCCATTATTGGCACCAGGATTCTTCACTACTGAAAATGGCTTCAAAGCCATCAGAAGATTGTTGGCTAGAAACTTTTTGTGAAGACTGCTTTTCTGTTGTATATTCTATTGTAGAATCTTATGTTTTTCCGTGACTCCAGCATTATCTACAACCGATGCGATATGACATGCCAACTCTAACCTCACTATTTCATTCAAAGAATGAAAATTCTATCAGAATATACCGTGATAAGCCATTCAAACAGCTTGCACAAGTGAGGTGTTCAGCTATTGAAACATTTCGATAAGGGGGTGTGCTGGCATCAGTACTCACCTGTGTCTGCGGTGTTCGGGTGGAACAGGGTGTTTGTGTAGGTGACAAACTGCAGCTGCCTGTTCAGGGCTGAGAGGTATCGGCTGGACAATGCCATGTGCATCTCCCCCTCCCCTTTCAAGGTGACATCATCCACAAATGCAGCAATATCAAAAGTGCCCATCGTTGCTGTCAAATTCACCTGCAAAAATAAAAGATGTCAACAAGTGAAATAATACATGCAGCAAATGTATGTAATGGGAAAGAGTATTAATGGCAGTGGAAGATTGACAGACTTACTGTGTAGCGTTCTCTGGTCTTCTCTTTAAGGGCCAGTCCTTCAAAAAACACAGATTACATGCACACATTATTGAAGTTACTTTCCAGACACAGCCAGCCAATCAATATTGAACAATATACATTTTTTGTCTCTTTTGAAAAGAGCAACAGCATGCTACCTTCTAGATGCGAAAAATGACAGTGTAAGCCTTAATTGCACATGGCAAATAGTGACGTTTCCCAACACACTCTTTGTATCAAATATGTTCAGACCCACTTTGTAATTCATTATATCACACAGTGGAGCACAGTTACTGTATATAGTGTTTGTCAATATTTTTTTCTCCAAGATTTTTGGTCAATGATATCATATACTATGATACATAGTTTCACCGATCAACATGAAACTTGGCATGATTGTAGCCCCATACGTCTGTCAATACTCAATTTAGTATTGTTTACATGTCAAGGCTCGACATTTAGTATATTGTTTTCAAACATATTCTTGCTTTGAACTAATGGCCCGCACATTTCTCAAAACTTTGTAAATAAGTACATTCATACAAAGAAGCTCATTTTGTTCCTTATGTGTGCGTGTACATTTCATGAAATCCTCAAATTTAAAACAAGAATATACAAACAAGTCCATAAAGATTTGGACATTGACACAATTTGAGGGTATTTACATCCAAATCAGCTGAATGGTTAAGGAATTACAACAAATGTTATATGTGCCCTCCCCCGCCCCTTTTTTAAGGGGACAAACTGCTTAAAGTCTGGAACCCACAGACATCACCAGATGCTGGGTTTCGTCCCTGGTGATGCTCTGCAAGGCCTCTACTGCAACTGTCTACAGTTCCTGCTTGTTCTTGGGGCATTTTCCCTTCAGTTTGGTCTTCAGCAAGTGAAATGCATGCTCAATTGGGTTCAGGTCAGGTGATTGACTTGGCCATTGCAAAACATTCCACTTCTTTGCCTTAGAAACTCTTTAGTTGCTTTCGCAGTATGCTTCGGGTCATTGTCCATCTGCACTGTGAAGCACCGTCCAATGAGTTCTGAAGCATTTGGCTGAATATGAGCAGATAATATTGCCCGAAACACTTCAGAATTCATCCTGCTGCTTTTGTCAGCAGTCACATCATCAATAAATACAAAGGAACCAGTTCCATTGGCAGCCATACATGCCCACGCCATAACACTACCTCCACCATGCTTCAATGATGAGGTGGTATGCTTTGGATCATGAGCAGTTCCTTCCTTTCTCCATACTCTTCTCTTCCCATCATTCTGGTACAATTTGATTTTTGTCTCATCTGTCCAAAGGATGTTGTTCCAGAACTGTACAGGCTCTTTTAGATGTTTTTTTGGCAAACTCTAACCTGGTCTTCCTGTTTTTGAGGCTCACCAATGGTATACATCTTGTGGTGAACCCTCTGTATACTCTGGTGAAGTCTTCTCTTTACTGTTGACTTTGACACGGATACGCCTACCTCCTGGAGAGTGTTCTTGATCTGGCCAACTGTTGTGAAGGTGTTCAGGGAAATAATTCTTCTGTTAATAATTCTCTACTGGATGTCAGCCATCGAATTGTTAGCCTTATGATGGCTTGCTATACTGATAGTGACAGCTCTTTGGACATCATATTGGAGAGTTGACAGCAACCGTTTCCAAACACAAATACCACACCTTTGAACTGCTGCTTGTAAATGAAATAACGAGGGAATAACACACACCTGGCCATGGTAAAGCTGAACAGCCAAATGTCAAATTACTTTTGGTCCCTTAAAAGGGGGGAGGGGGGCAGTAATAAATGTAATTCCTAAACCGTTCATCTGATTTGGATGTAAATGCACTTAAAGCACATCTTGTTTTATTTCAAATCCATTGTGGTGGTGTACAGATCCAAAATGATGAAAATTGTGTCAATGTCCAAATATTTATGGACCTGACTGTATCTGTTTTAAAGTCACGCACATGCCTCCTTTTTAACACACAAGTTGCAAAACCAAAGAAAGTTTTTCACAGATGCTGCTTCACACCCTACAGCTGCCATTTCCACTTGAACTAGTTTCCAAACCATAGTTCCTTAAATTGTCCCTCAGAATAAGACATACAGCACACTTTTTTGTTTATTTTTGCCAGAAACGTTAATATTCAAGATAACACATTTTTCACAGAAAACCTCTCTTAACTTTGTGTGGAGGTCAAGTTCAGAAGTGTTTTCAGAAGTACCATTGCTTAAATAAATGACAATACTTGACCTGACTTAAAAAAAAAATTCAAACACAAAGCGATGTATGCCTAATTTACTTTAGCCGGCCTGATCTATTCTCCCTGCTCATTGCCTTTCGTCGGCCCTCGGCTTTCTGCAGTTTTCAGATGGCAAACTTCCATGAAAGGTGGGATGCATGAAAAGCTGTCTCGTCAGACTTACGTCAAAGCAGACGAAATGTTACAATACATTCCTCAGGACTACGCCCTTACCAGGTACCAGGATGGTCTTGAGGGGTCGGACTTCTACACCCTGAGTGGGGTATTGCAGGGGGCTATTAGCTTCAGCAACAATAAGCAGGTCTGCTGAAGTCTGTGACCTACAGGGCATAAAGACAGAACAAGCATACCATAAAATCTACTATCACTTTGGTCTACAACTTTTTTTGCACCTTCTGATGCACTTACAATTATGGACGGAATAACAAATATTTTCCTGTGAATATGTCGTGTGCTCACAAATCTCACATTGTTGGTGCAACATTTTTAAAAGAAAGTTAATAAGCATCTTGTCTAAATGAGTTGTACCTTATAAATTGGACAACCAATTTTCAGGCATTACAGACATTCACTCCAAAAGTTTCCCAACTTTGGAAGAATAACATCAAGTCTGCACTGCATTTTACCAGAGGAAGTTGTATTATGAGGGGGATGTGCATCTAGAAATACATAATCCAGGTTCGAAATGTAGTTCACATATGGTATGTGTTGACAGACACAGCTTTTGGCTATGTTTGAAATTCTATAAATTCATAACTGTGTACAGTTTAAGGATGTTGTTATTGGTGGACAAAAAACGGCAATGACCAAATATACCACACTTTCATTTACAGTAATTTCATGAAACATCATCTACATTTCAACTTAATTTCAATTTCAATTAAAACACCTTTTGCTAGACAAAGCCCTAGGGTACATCCTCAAGATTGCATGAGTTAACATTCAAATCCCTCTAAAGATTGCATGAGTTAACATTCAAATCCCTCTCACGATTGCATGAGTTAACATTCAAATCCCATTGCATGAGTTAACATTCAAATCCTTCTAAAGATTGCATGAGTTAACATTCAAATCCCTCTCAAGATTACAGGAGATAACATTCAAATCCCTCTCAAGATTTCAGGAGATAATAGTAAAAAATGTCCATAACATTGCACATGTAATCCACAGTGGCCACAGTCGTTGAGGAGTGAATAGCCTCCATTCATTAATCTCTAATCCTTCCCTTGTCATTTGTCAGAGTTGAAAGTTCAGTCTAACTAAACTATTCCCAGAGCACTTTTATGAGGAAGCTCATCACAGACAGGACTCAGAGTTGGCTTTCACCAGTGCTGCCTCTGACATAGCGCTCCTATGAAGCCAGCCTAGGGATTCTGTTTCTTTTTGCCACACTAATGACTCTTGGCTGTTGGGTCAGACAGCAATGAAAAATCAATTATAGCTTGGCTTACGTAGAATGTTGGTATACAGCTATTTACAGAATCCTTTCAGTGTCAAATATTTAGGAGTTGCATAGGCCTAACAAACAGCTGTAAGGGCGAAAGTGGTACAGGAGGTAGAGAAGTCGTTTAGTAATCAGAAGGTTGCTAGTTCGATTCCCTGTCTAAGTGTCCTTGAGTAAGACACTGAACCCTAATTGGTCCTGATGTGCAGTCTACCATCAGTGTAAAATGTAAAATGTGAAGACATCCTTGTAAGTCGCTTTGGATAAAAGCGTCTGCTAAATGGCTAAATGTAAATGTACAACAGGTTTCACTCAGGAAGTGACCACATGAGGAATGAAGTGGAACAAAGACTACTTTTATATCTGACTACTGGAACTATTCAAAGTATTCAAAGTGCACAGCATGTTCCTTCAACAAGGCACAGCATGTTCCTTCAACAAGGCTGAAGATGTTCCAGTTCCAGTGTGGGACAGATAGCCTGGTATGTCTCCACAGAAGGAAACAGACTTACAACTAACTGATCATGAAGCAAGGTCATATATGGTATAATAACTATGACATCCAGCTGCCCTTGATTTGATTCTACTTGTATGCTCTGTTCCTGAAGATTCCCATAATAGTCTCGAGCTTACGAGCATTCCGAAGTCACTGCTGTAAACCGGTATGTGATTCTTCTATGACTGAAAGAGGAACATCTACAGTGACACCGGTTAATACAGCCAGTACAAAAACTGAGATGGCACTGAAAGCCCACGTTGAGGTTGGACACAGGCGTTTACTCACCTCATCTGGAAGCTGTGGTACTCCTGGGCCCGGCGCCGCTTCACCTCCTCCAGCTCCGACACCTTGAAGGCTGTGTGGAGGCTCTGCGCTGACACCCGAGGGAACAGCAGGTGGGCGTAGGGCAGGTTGATGCTCCTCGTCTCCCCCTCACACACGCAGCCATTACGGGCAAGGAGACTGGATGAGGGAAAAAGACACATGGTTTAGGCCGAACAGTGAAGAGGATATGAGGGCAATTACATAAATGCAAAGCATTTAAGCAATGCATGTATACTACGGCTGTATTGTGCACTTACTGTTAGCTATGATTTGTAAGTTTGAATTATTTTGTGAGGGTCAGGTAAAAAGTTACAGGGGCAAAGTTGTCTGTGCAAGACCAATATAATGCTAGAGGACTTTTGTTCGATACCAATCTATTGATGCAGGGGCCATTTATGTAGTTGCTCAGACAATTTTGAAACATTTTAGTGCTAAAGACATGATTGTGTAGTTTGTTATTTTCTGGTTTTACTCAGATAGAGAGCCCAGCGTGGGTAGATATCCGATCCTCTGTTGCTCCAGGTACCCTAAATAGCAAATCTCATCTCATCTACATCCTGGTAGACTACCATTTTCCACAGTATTGCTCAATTAACCTATTTTTTCATTTTGAGCTTTGAAAAGGGCCTCTCATTCTCCATACAGGGCCATTCTTACTGAGAAGAGACTTAAATTATTGGATGAATTCACTTTTTCCCAACTTGAAGTGGAGACGAGCACAATGTGGAGACAAACGCAGCCCGGTAGCCTCCCGCTTCAAGTTGGAAGGGCACAACGTGGGCACACTATATCATGTGGGTATCGAGAAGGTTAAAAAACCTAGACGGACAGTGACCATAAAAGACTGTTATTACAAAGAGAGGCATCCTACAAACATACCTATAACACTCTTACCACATCAAGTATTTTTTTACCTTTTTTTTTTAAATATTGTGATATTGTGTATAGGTTGTGTTTTTGGGATTGTGCTTGGCTACTAATATATGAAGGGAGGTCACACCCGCAAGTCATCACAAAGGCGTTTTGTACTACCCACTGACATTACCTGTCTGTCGTTTGTTTGAACACCTGAAGAAAGGATGCTGGCCCCTAATGTAAAGGGGATAAAGGCTGTTACCCAAGCGATAAAGCGAGCGGTACTGTGTGAACCGAGCCAGGCCCAAGTTAATTACTGAAAGGCTTGGTTGAAGCTGACCAATAACAGCTAATGAGCTACTAACACGTGGACCCGCTGTTACAAGGCACTTGATCAATTCCATACAAAGCCACACCTCCCGTAGATACAGAGGTCTGCTGTCCAGCTGGTATGAGAACTATTTTGAAGGCTGTGGCGTGCAATCAATCAAATGTTTTGCTCTGTGCAGCAGAGGCCACCCTTACTGGTTCTATTTCATGTGGGAAAAACCTTAACGAACGGTGACCATAAAAGACTGTTATTACAAAGAGAGGCATCCTACAAACATACCTAGCTCAGAACTGCCCAACTACATTCCTTTTAAATGACTGTTATATTGGTAATCAGGATAGCCTGTGTGATTTTGATGCCTTGGCAGAGATATTCGTTTATCGCCGGAATTTAGCCAACCCACCAAGCCGGAATCATCCGTGTCCGCGGGGCCTTTGTTTGGAACGTTTGCAGAGCTAATAACACGCGGGCCCGCTGTTACAAGGCACTTGATTAATGCCATACAAACCCACATCCCTGGTAGATACAGAGGTATGCTGTCCACTGTGTCCAGCTGGTATGACAGCTATTTTGAAGGCTGTGGCGTGCTTGCAACTAAAAGGTGTGCTCTGTGCAGCAGAGGCCATCCTCACTGGTGTTGCCCTAGGTAACCAGACTAGATTTGCAAGTGAAAAGTGACTCTATGGCAGAAGTGGTGTAGACACACACACTCTGAAATCCACCTCTGCATTTAACCCATCCAGGGAAGTGACACACACACACACACAGTGAAGTGAGGTTACACACTAACCCAGAGCAGTGAGCCGCCTTTGGCGGTGCCCAGGGAGCAGTGATTGGGGTTAGGTGCCTTGCTTGAGGGCACTTCAGCTGTGGATGTGGGCATGGGAGAGCAGTGGTCTACCTCTTTCCCCGCCCACATTTTTCCTACTGGTCAGGGATCGAACCAGCCACCCTATGGTTTCCAGCCTGAAACCCTAACCAGTAGGCCACGGCTGCCCGAAAACGACGACTACAAACTGTCTGATACGGTGGTGATGCTGAGGCCCCCAGCAGCATGCCGTCACACTCACCCCAAGACGCTCTCCTTGACACGGTAAGGGATGTCATCGTAATTGTGCTCAGAGAGGAGCAGTCGGTCCTCCAGCAGCTTCTCCATCTTTGTCTCCTGCTTCGGCCGCACGTCCACTGAGTTGTAGGGCCGAGGGGTCCAGGAGCGGATCAGAGCTGCCGCCAGACCCAGAGTGACCATGGCCATCAACACCTTCTTCTTCTGGGACCACATGGAGGAGGTGGGGTTGGGGGTGGAGGAGGTGGGGTTGGGGGTGGGGGAGGGTGGGGGCAACGAAAGGAAGGGAGAGGAGCTGGGCTAACTCTTTGGACCAGGACCGTGATCGGACACCTAGAAAGGAGAGAAGAGAAACAGCGTGATGATTTCACAGGTGAATTATCTTCAGCATTCCCTGTTGGATTCTCAACAGCCTAGGGCAGGAGTGTTTGCTAGGATTACAGTTTGAAACCCTTCAACTTGAGGTGAGAAGAGTTGGGCCTGGTAGATTCACTAGCAGGCCAATCAGAAAGCTTTGGGGAAAACTCCCAATTTAATTCTAGCAAGCTCGTTTTTTTTGCCATGAGCTGACCCAGTCACTTCCAATGCTGATTGATGCTTAATGGTGACAGCCCTAACCAACTGAAATCCTAACCGGTAGCCTGTTTCTGTCTGGGCAAGACCAGCCTTGTTCTTAGGTTTGTTGGTTTATGCAAGGGAAAGGCCATGACCTATCATAGTGTACGGTGACCAAAAGGGATAACATTTGTTATCAGGTAACATGAAATGGTATACAGTGATACAACTGTTATGCTACACACACACACACACACACACACACACACACACACACACACACACACACAAACACACACTATGAAACTGTGCTTAACGGAAACTGCACCATCCAAACACGAACTAGCAGTATGGGCAGGAAGTCAGACCTACCTCAAGAAGAACGTTCAAGTACACAGATAATCGCACCCCCATTAGAAATAACGGTCCTTCCGGAATTTCCAAGGCAATGCTCTCCAGAGCATCCGAAACTGCAGGATCTCATTCGCTATCTACGTTTCTGCGTAAGACACAGATAAATATTACGAAAAGCAACAACTTCAACTGAAATCAATAAGGATACAGGGTTCACAAACTATCGAGCTGGATGCTTCATCCATTAACTTTCATCATGTGACTCGACAAGATAAGAGATAAGATAAGATGAAAATAGAACGAAAGACAGGTAAAACATGTTTAACATGACAGGTAAAACCTCTTTAGTCAACAATAGCCAACAACAATAAAGAAACTTGAGATAAACAATTCCGTAGCAGTGAGTAGGCCTACGTTTAAATGTGGATGACGAACTTATGAAAGTACATTTCGAAGGAACAATTTAAAATAGCTACATCTATGCCAGCTTTAGTAACTCTGATATATTAAGACGAATCAGAGATCATTATCTCATTCACGATGAGCTTACAGTCAGTCAGCTGGCCTAAGTAATAGCCTATTTTGCGAAATTATCTGCAATAATTAAGCTAATGTTACAACAAAATAACCTCGAAAGGCTACTTAAAGTCAGGGTAATAGTTAACAGAGCTCTTACCGCGGAGATCGCGGAGATGCGTATAATATGGAAGGCCATATTTGCCAAAGATGAGCTATCATTACTGTAAGGTAATGCCGATAATTACATTTTTAAATATAGTGACCAGAGAAAAGGTATCCGACCATGCAAACCCAGTAGATACATTTTAAAGCATTATTTGCCTTTAGAGGCACTATTTTTTTTTTTTTCTACACGTATTTTCGTATTGCAGCATAGGATCAGCCAGCCAAACCCAAATTGCACTGAATAAAATCACCTCGATTGCCTTGCAAAGCCAGCTGTCGCATAATAACACGTCGGATCCATAAGATAATCTTACCTTACCAGGCAGAGCATTATCATCGTGTCCTTTTTCCTAGGCAGTGACAAACATATGGTTGCACGCAAGGTATAAAAATCCCGTTGCAGGAAATTGGAGAATGACACTGGCAAGAATGCCGCCCTGTCTTGCTCCTCACCACCCCCTCTTTGGATGGAGGAATCAGGCCGTTTTCACACTTAGCCGACGCCCCAAGCGGGCCCATGTGTGAACTGCAGAAAACTGTTTCATTTGTCTCGTCATAAGTCAAGGTGGTAGGCTATCTTTTTACTCAGTAGGCATTAATGTGGTCTATCATTTTATGGAATCACACGTTAGTTTCCATGGTTTTATTCCATGTGTACATGCAGCAATATCGACATTACTCAGCAGTTGTCGCTGATGTCACATATTGAGACGTCACGCTTTTGTCAAGTGCATTTATTCAGCTACAATATAATATCTGTAGTGCAACAATACGACACACAAGAAAAAAACACACCATGGGAATAGTTATTTGGAGAGGATGCAAATTTGAATCAGGCAGGAATCACACACCCTCCTCCAGTGACTTTTTACTGTACTAAGACTTTTAGTCTAGACTTTTTACTGTACTACTGTACATTCGTCACCTATAGTGTATTTGTATTTATATCTATCTATATACATATCGTGTCCATATTCATTGTATTTATATCATATCATTACTTTACCTTACCTTATTCTGTATATAACTTCTACTACTACCATCACCTCTACTTGCACCTGCACTTTATATATACTTTTATCAAATTTGCACTTACTACTGCTATTGCTGCTCATGTCCATAGTCTTACCACTGTTGTACTGTCAATACTTACTGTTCATACTCCATCTTATTTCATACTGTTCCCTCTCTACCTTCAAGAAGCTCTTGAAGACCCAACTCTTCAGAGAGCACCTCCCTTCCTAACTGGCACCTTGGTTTTAACTTGCACTTAAGCAGTGACAGTCCCGCACTTCTTTTTCTTTCTACGTCGTTTTCTATTTCTTGAAAATAAAAAATCAGTATTTATTGTTACACCAGGTTTTATTGCTCTTAGCTTGATTGTTCTCTCCCTTGTACGTCGCTTTGGACAAAAGTGTCTGCTAAATGACTAAATGTAAATGTACACACAGGTCAAACGTTGCAGGATGTAATGCCTAATTTGACTAATGCCTAATTTGACATAGGCTTACTGCAGTCAGTTTTTTATTGCACAAACGACTCACTGCAACACATACGTGTTATATATATGGAGGCGACACAGGACACATGCGCAGTGAATTCTTCCTCCAGGACCCCCCAGGAGCAGTGGGCAGCTTCTCAGCGCCCGGGGACCAAGTGAACTGTCCGTCTCGATCAGGGACGGACAGGTGTTTTCTGTTCTTTTGCATGTTTTTCTGTTGGGGTTCTTAGTGGAGGAAACCCCTTGTGAACATGAGGAGGACATGCAAACTCCACACAGAAATGCCCAGGAGATAGCCCACCTGAGCACTGAAGATCTGGGGAGAACCTGCCCCCCAGAGCCAACAGCGCCCCATGCGGGAATCAAACCCATGACCTTCTTGCTGTGAGGCGACAGTACAAGCACCTGAGCCACCGTTCCACATTAATGCAATAAAGAAGTCTTCTGTGTGTATTATTCATTACAATTACTTTTTGTGTCTAAAAACCAAGTATGTTATTGTCAAATAAGAGACAATAATGGGACAACAGTAGACTTGTGTTTCTTTTTTCTTTGCCTGAATTTTATGTCTGTGAGTCATTGTGAGAAAAGAGCAGCCATCATACCCGGCACCAGTGCGCCTCTGGTGCTTGCACTGCCGCCTCACAGCAAGAAGGTCATGGGTTCGATTCCCGCATGGGGCGCTGTTGGTCCTGGGGGGTAGGTTCTCCCCAAGCCTTCAGTGCTCAGGTGGGCTATCGACCGGGCTTTTCTGTGTGGAGTTTGCATGTTCTCCCCGTGTTCACAAGGGGTTTCCTCCACTAAGAACCCCAACAGAAAAACATGCAGAAGAACTGAAATCCGTCCCTGACCAAGACGGATCACTTGACTTGGTCCCCGGGCGCCTAACGGCTGCCCACTGCTCCTGGGGTTCTGGAGGAAGGACAGTCCAGGATGGGTGAAATGCGGAGGAAAAATTCACTGCGACCTCAGGCCTACGTGTGTGTTTTTGTGTGTTTCCTGATCGCCACTGTATATGCACGTGTGTGTTACTGTGTGTCGTTTGTGCAAATAAAAACTGACTACAGTCAGCCCTTGTTGTGTCTATCTCTGACGGGCCCATGGTACTCAAACACCTACACTGCATTTCCATTGCTCCATCGCATTTCATCCTGACGAACGTTGCACTTACATTACACTCAGAGACTTCCTTCCATTCCCTTCGCTGGTAAACTTAAAGGCCAAGTCAAAAAGGGGTTTGTCTCTTCCAGCATTAAATGCCACAGAATGGGACTTGGAAATATACAAAAGAGCACCCTCTGGTGGACTGAGGTACATCATACAGGTGTATTGTAATGTAACATTAGTAATGACAGCAAGGAAACACAGGAGGGCATCTGTTAGTTAGATGAAGAGAACACGTTGATTTGTGTGATCAGGACATGATGTCAATGATGAATTTAGTGACATCATAAACTTTGATATCATACAAACTATCCAGACTGTATTTAAATTTTCATGTTATAGTTTCCCTGACATAATCTCGGGTAGAACGATTATAACCACTTTTAAGCAACATTCTAGATGTGTGGCATAAATTGCTTGATGGTGGCTTTAACACTAGCTAAAATATTATATGATGCACTAATTATGGTAGCCTATTAGTCTGTCATAAATGAATTAGTCACTAGACAACATTATGACTCTGTAGTCTGTGTCTTCATCAATTCATAATATTTCTATGTAGAATCATTTAACCTAAAACTGCCATAGAACATTCCTTACCTCGATAAGAATATGTGTGACTGAACACACTCAACTCAGGTGGCAGAATAAGTCAGTCAGGAGATAAGAGATGCTGACAAGTCAAGGACAGGCGAGGCCTCTAAAAAGCTGTAAATCTTTTTTACAAGCTTCTGTAAATCTTTTTTTACTTTTTTAAAACCTCAAATTTTTGCAACAATTGCAAGGACACCAAGTATGTTCTCACAAGGGAATATTCCCCTAAAAAGTCCCCTCGCAACAGGTGAACAAGAATATTCTGATTGGCTAAAGCGTGGATAAAATATGTGATGATTTGAGGAAATATTCTGATTGGTTCAGTTAAGATAAGTTTAAGGTTTGTGATTTGCATAAGTGACGAATTTTCACTTTAAAAGGTTAATGCACTGGGTTTTTGATTCAGAGCTGCTCCATGGTAGCCTGGGTGCCATCCGTTTTGTACGCGCTCCACTGATTGCTGCCTTCTTGCTGAACAAACGCGAGAAGGCAGCAATCAGTGGAGCGTGTACAAAACGGATGGCACCCAGGCTAGCTCCATGGACCACCGGTCTCGATTAGAATGAAATGTCTCCAGGATTGAATAAAACTTCAGTTTATCGCACTCGGACTTCTGCCTCTGATTGAATATTCCCTCTAGGATTTGAAGAGGTTGTTTTCCGCCGTCTCTGCATCTTTCCATCTATCTATACAAGAACTCTTACAATCCAGCTCTCTGTATCTCTCCATTTTCTTTTCTTTTTTTCCATCATTACTCACTTCACCCTTTCTCTTCACCCAGACTCCTTTTCACTCTTCTTCCCACCTTTCTTTCTATAACTCTGTCCATCAACTCACACTCTATTTCTTCCTTTCCATGTCAGCTTTCTCTGACTTTCACTCACTGATTGTATTTCATTCACGCTCTTTCTTTCTCTCTAGCTTAATATTTAAGTTCCCCATCTCTTTCATTTATTCAATTTTTCTCTCTCTCTCTGTCACTTTCAATCTCTCTCTCTTTCTTTCAATCATTCTGTCTGATTTTTATTTCTTCTTTTCTTGTACCTTATAACATCTAACTCTTCAATATATTAATTTCAAATCGTTAAATCACACACAGCCTTAACAGAAGCTGAAATGACCAAAACACTATATGATGTTTGCACTATATGACACCACCTTCTCAATGACACTTTGCTGGCATGTGTTTCACTGTATTTGCACTCTTGGCAACAACCATTTCTATACTTTTGTAAAGTGTGTTGCCACAATACAATGTATACTGTAGTTTCACTAAAGTAATTTACAACAAATTCTGATTACTTTATATTTACAGTATTTACAGCCTATTACACTATTTTTACAGAATCAACACACTGGCCCACACCCTTCAGGTTTGGCTGAACCCTTTGGCCAGCCTCTCTCATAGAGAGGTCATGATTGACTATGTGATCAATGGCTCTTGCCCTAATTTCATTAGAGCATCTTACACGAATGCCACGTCCCTGACAGGGGCCCCTCTACCTCTACCACGACCTCTTCCTTGTCCTCGTCCTAGTCCTTGCTGAGGTTGTTGGTGGCAGCCTCTTCGAAACATGCTTGGTATCATCTTCAATCTATTGACCTCTTTTAGAGGTTGAGAACTACTTGATAAGTTCTGCACAGAGAGTTCACACAGGTACTGACGATATTAAGAATATAGAGAGCAGTTTTTTTTTCGTTTTTTTTTCCAGTTTGACGATTTTCTGCCAACGATTCCCGGGACACTGAAACACCGGGGTGCACGAAATTTGGTGGGCATGTAGCCCTTCTAGTTAAGATTAGATTTTCGTTTTGATCCGTTTCACGCCCATCGGACTGGACCCCTTTTAAAGAGGGTAGGGCGATTCAGTTTTCTGTGAATAAGTCAAAAACCGTAGGGCTTAGGAGGACCACATTTTTTTTTTGTATGTTGGTCTTAAGAGGCCACGTCAACCATTCCACTACCACTTATTTCATGTATAGCGCCACCTAGTTACAAATGAAAAACAAAAATGGAGTGTTGTAAAAAAAATGTTAATTGTAAGTTGACAAGGTCAGAACTGCACGAAATCGAAGGTGTGGGATCATTATGACACCTTCTGATTGCACGTTAAGTTTCGTAGAATTCCGTTCACGGGGGGGGCATGCAATAAATTGATTTATATAGTGATACACCAACTGGCCTGTAGGTGGTGCGACACAATTTTCTTCGAATATCCCGAGAACCGTAGGGCCTAGGAGGGCCAAATTGTTCTTGTATGTTTGTGTTAAGGGGCCATGTCAACCCATACCATAACCATTCATTACATGTATAGCGCCACCTAGTTAAAAATGAAAAAGCAAAAATGAGTTGTTTTAATCGCATATATGTCAAAGTGCTCGAAAAATTACCAAATTTGCCAGAGACATCAAGCCTGTAACCGTCCATCTTTGGTAGAGCTTTTGTCCATGGATGGAGCAAAATGGCTCTGTAGCGCCATCTAGAACATTGCAAAAAACCCTGCGCATTGGGGTTATTTTGGCGTAGCTTGACAGAATTCGGTACACGTCTTCATCACGCACCAAAAAGTCTCTTGACGCCATGGTGGCAGGTCCACAGGAAGGCGGCCATTTTGAGTGGAAGATGCGTTTTGACGGCGTTTGCACACCTCGCATCTGATCGAACTTCTCCGACAGATTTAATGGGAACGCCTTGAAATGTGGTCAGGTTACTCTTTAGCCATGGGCGACTAAAAGTGATATAAGATTTTCTCATTAGTCGGAAGGTGAGGGCATGGCAGACCCTCAAACTTTGCCAACTTGCCAGTGCTTGCCACAAAACACAAAGTCTCTTATAACTCTTGCGTACATTGTTTGATCCAGAGAAAATGTCTTAGGGTGGACGCTGGATCCGGCCCGAACGCGTACATATGCCTGACTGATATCACCTATAGCGCCACTGTTGGTGGTTGGAAACTTCCCTTTGTTTTCACACCTCGCATGTGATTGAACTCCTCCTACAGATTTAATGGTAATGCCTTCAAACGTGGTCAGGTTACTCTTCAGCAATGGGGAATTAAAAGTTATGAGAATCTTTTACAAAGTTTGAAAGGTGTGGGCCTGGCAGACCCTCAAACTATGCACTCTTCACAACTCTAGTTACTTATAACTTATGCATTTATTGTCGAAAGTGCACGAAATAGGTGGATCATTATGAGACCCTCTGAATGCATGCCAAGTTTCGTGCAATTCCGTCCATGGGGGGCCATACAATCATTTCTTTTTTATTTGATTGTACACCAACTGGCCTGTAGGTGGCCTGACACAGTTTTATTCCAATATCCCGAGAACTGTAGGGCTTAGGAGGGCCACATGTTTTTTGTATGTTTGTCTTAAGGGGCCATGTCAACCCATCCCATAACCACTCATTTTATGTATAGAAAAATATACCAAATAAAATCCACAAAAAAGTAGTACACAAAACACTACATAACCAAATCATCAAAATCTATCACAAATAATTCCTTTAATACATAAAAATGAAACACAAACCAATTTACACACACAAAACACATAAAAACACACAAACACACTGACAACCATGACTCATTCTGTGCCAAAACCTACTGAACAGTTCAGCAGTCATATTTTGTAACGCTTTGCGCTACGTCTAGTTCAATTAGGGTTTGTGTCTTTCTCTGAGAAGAGTTAACTGTTTTTAAAAGTGTGTTAAAACTCAAAGAAATGTGTGTGAAAGCAATGAGAAATAGTTAACCTATTTGCCAGAGAAGACTCTTGCTGTGCAGAGAAGATGTGAGCATTAGATGAAGTTGACCCATGATTCGCTAAATGTGTGAAAACGATCAAGAAAAACTGTAAATGTCGACAGTCTAAAACCAAAGATATTTATTTTATAGCAAATGTCATATAGATACATGTCATACTAATCAACTAACTGTTTCGACTCTGTGTACTCAAGTGTGGACTCTCAAACAAGCTGTGGACTGGGTCTAAAGAACACCATGCGCAGGACATATGACTTCCTTTAGACAGAAATGCCAGTCACAAGGTCATCAACTACAAGGCCTTTTTAATCATGACAGGGGATAGGAGAGATATGATGCCTTATTGCCTGAAGATCTTTGTCACTCTCAGAGCCTTCATTGAGTGCGGACACCAATGATAGAGCACCATGTGTTGCCATGCCTACCATGGGCTTAAACACTTCACTCTGGAGTAGCAGAAAACGAGGCCTTCAGCAGCTCAACTATGTACCGTCAGTGATGACCTGGGTGCCTGGAAGGATGATGAGTTCTAATTTTTCCAGGTGTCTTCCATATGCACACAGATCGGAGCAGGCAGTAGAGGAATTTGGCCCGTGTTATAATGATTCTGCTGACCACTGTGTGGCAGTGGCGCCTCCAGAAAATTATTCCAGGGGTGGCCAGTGGGGGCCACAGCAAATCTTAGGGTGGCATACAACAAAAAAAAAAAAAACATAACCCAATTTAATAATCTACTATTTATTCTAATAAATCTATGTAATATGGTGTATACAGACATATTTTGATCTCTTGACTGTTAATGGCAACTCTCAAACAAGCAATCTTGTTTTACATGTGTACGTATACTATACAGTAGCCTATTTCACAGTAGCTAAATAGTAGTACCATTTATATAACTGTACTTTTCCTTGACAATTACTCTAGTTTAATTTTGATGTTTAAATGAACAACACCCCAAAAATATTTTTGATATTGCTTTATTGTGCAGTGCACAGATTTACAGCACAGGTTATAATAGGTCCATTTAAATAGACAGTTAAACTATTAAAACAATTAAACAGTTCCATCTTAGAATATTGCCTAAATATATTCACAAGCTTGCCATTTTCAACAAAATCTGTATGAACAGAAATGAAACATTGAAAAAACAATGGACAATACATGAACAGTTCAGATACATTAATTTGCAATGAATTTGCAGAAATTGGATTGCTTTGTTTTTCCTTGAAAATAAAATTAAGATTGCACTTTGATAGAGCAAATGACCAAAAACATGTAGCCTAATCTTCTCAACTGAAATTAATCCTCAGGCATTCCTATCAAACTTTCGGATTCCTGGTATATTGAAACATGATGCCATTACATTACTGATGTTAGCCTATCTGAAATATCCATTTCAGTAGCACGGATATCTATTTTATCTCTGTAACTTTACCTGCTGGCCCAGGAACCGTCGCTGACATGGCGTTCTCTGTCCCTGATCTATCCACCTCTTCCAGTTCATTGCCTGTTCCTCCTCATTCTCCCCTGGCTGTTTCTCCGTTTTTCGTTTCATCCTCTGAAAATTGACACACCATTTCAGTATTAGTTGTTAGCTATGCTAACTTTCCCGCTTAGCAATGCTAGCGTGAATTCAACAATAATAAAAACGTAATGAGTAAGTTCAGTTTTAAGAATTAAGTAAACATATGTATGTATTTCCTTTGAGAGTTAACCATTGTGTGATATACATACCCACTTTAAGTTTTCTCGTCGGAAATGTTGTCCAAGTGCTGTTCAAAAGGTGTTGTCCAGGTGCTTGTACTACTACAGTCTCCGTCTTCCACGTTTCCTTCAAATCGCTCATAGCAATCACCAGCAACGTCAGGGAGGGGGAGCTAGCTACAATGTAAGCAAGAGCAGCGCGCTGTATCTTGCTACAAAATCGTTTTCACATTACGAACAACTATTGTGAATTTAAAAAAAATCTCGAGTACATTAAATATTTAAAATTAATATTTATAATAAAATTTGTCTTAGGGGTGGCAAATGGGGTGGCAAAGAATGATTTTGGGGTGGCAGCAGCCACCCCTCGCCACCCCTCGGTGGCGCCACTGCTGTGTGGTAGACATTTAAACAGTGGCCAAACAGCTCCCTCTGGGTGCAACCAGTTGACAGGTAGTTAAGAAAAAGGAAAAACTCCTCTATGGTGACCAGTTTCTAGTGCGATGTTATAGAATATATATCCTTTTTGTAGCCTCTTCTCTCACAACAGTGGCAGGGGGATCTTCTGGCCCTTGTTGCCTGTAACATCTTTGATGTCGCTGGCTCAATGAGGGTCCAGAATGGACTCAGATGATCATAGTAGGGGAATCCTTAGAACAAAATACACATTATACTGTAATATTCTGTCAGGGTTAAAGCTGGGACTTTCTGTGTTGGCCACTTTCTTCACCATTGTGCTTCTATGTGCTCTGTGACATTTTGACATTATTTGATTATGTTTGTTTCGGTTACCGTGTGTTTGTTGCCCCACCCCTACTTCCTGCCATTGTTCCGTTTCCCGCCAATTTTGATCCTTACCGCTTCCCCATCTTGATTTGTATCACCCCTCCTATTTATATCCTGCTCTGTCTGTGCTACTTTGGCAGATCATCAGGTTTCATGTACTCGTTCAGTAGTTGTGTTTCTATGTTGCTCTTACCACGGCTTTGTCAAGGCTTATGCCTGTTTGTGTTTTCTGGTGAACTGCCTATTTGTTCTGTGTATCTGTCTGCTACTACTTCCCTGCTTTTAGTTTTTTTACTGTGCTTTTGTGGATTGCCTTGCCTGCCTGTTTTTTTTGTAGTTTTGACTCTTCCTTTATTAGTAACCCCTTCTTTTGCCTTATGTCTGCCTCCTGTGTCGTGCATTTAGGGTTCCCCCAGAAGTCCTGACATTTTCTCTGATGAGTCTCCTAAAGACATAGAAGCATTTTGAAAAAGGGCCCAATCATTTTCATTCAAGTGACTTAATCATTAAAGTTATAATAATAATAACAACTAGAATGCGTTTCGTGAACGAACTGCGAGAGTGTGCTTGCTCTGTTTTTCTCTCATGTTTGCTCGTTTATTGTGAAAGGGTCTTGTTGTGATATCTAGTTATCAGTCAGTGATGTCTAGTAGTTCAATCAATCTTGGGTTGATTAGTTAGGTATGGCCTCCTGAATGACGTCACAGCAATACAACGGCAGTCTAGTAATACCTGTGATATTGAACAGTGGTATATCAGTTAGCTCCAGGATCAAAGTTGTAAGTTGTTACCAGTGAATAAATATTGTACTGAACTGCAACCGGAGTCTCTCCTATCGTGACATGGTGTCAGACTTTACGGACTTCACGCCGACAAAGTGAGGAAAAATGCCAAAATTCAACCCACCGGAGCCGTTTGATTTCTCCATGCCAGCGGCGTGGCCAACATGGAGACAACGTTTTTCCAGATTTCGTGTGGCTTCGAAACTGGATAAAGAGAGCGGGGAGGTGCAGGTGAATTCGTTACTTTACTCGATGGGCAGAGACAGTGAACACATCTATAATGCATTTGAACTAGATGAGGATGATGAGTTCGACTATGATATATTGATTGCAAAGTTCGACGACCATTTTGTGCCAAAAAGAAATGTGATTCATGAGCGAGCATGTTTTCATAAGAGAGCTCAGAAAGCGGGAGAATCAGTGGAATCTTTCGTCAGAAGTCTCTACGAGTTGGCTGAACATTGTGAATATGGAATTACCAAGGAAGAACAAATCAGAGATCGGCTAGTGATAGGCATTATGGACAATGAAGTTTCACAAAAGCTACAAATGGAAAAGGACTTGACTCTGGCCAAGGCGGTTCAAGTTGCGCGCCAGTATGAGCAAGTGAAAATGCAGAGCGCGGACAGGGCTGACAGCAGCGCCATGAGCCAAGTGGACGAGGTGAATCGCAAGCAGCGACATGGATTTCCAAAGAGGAGCAACGGAGGACAGCAGCGGCAGTTCAACAAGCAGACTAACAGTGAGTTTAAGCAAGGAAATTGCTCACGTTGCAATCGAATGCATGGTGATACTGACACATGCCCTGCACGCAATAAGAGGTGCAGGAAGTGTAATAAAATGGGATATTTCGAAATTGCATGTAAAACAAAGATGGTGAAGGAAGTCACAACAGGGCCTAATGTGGAAATGGAAAATCAAGGAGCATTTTTTCTTGGGTCGGTGACTAAGCAGCCAGACTCAGATGAAAGGTGGCATGTCGTGCTCCCAGTGAATGGCTGTAATGTAAAGTTTAAAATCGACACTGGTGCAGACATAACTGTCATATCTCAGTACACATACCAGAGCTTGCCACAGCGCCCCAAACTAGTGACAACAGGAACTGATGTTAGTAGCCCAGGTGGCAGAATTAATTGCATGGGGAAATTTCTCGCAAGAAGTGAGCATAAGGGACAGCAGTACACATTCTGGATCTTTGTGATAAAAGGGCCGTATGCAAACAATCTTCTTAGCAGAGTTGCAGCATGTAAGATGGGTCTAGTCCTGAGAGTCGACGAGATTGACACAGACGTGTTTGGTGATATGGGATTACTGAACTGTGAGCCTGTTAAAATAAAACTGAGGTCGGATGCAAACCCATACAGCTTAGCCCAGGGGCGGACTGGGACAAAAAATCGGCCCGGGCATTTTGAACCAGACCGGCCCACTAAATTCGATAACACACCTTTTTAATCTCGAATGTCTACACCAACCAGGCTTATAGCTAGCAGGGCGTCTGCCCTATAGTCTACTAAAAAATAAGAAGAAACGGGACGCCTATACTTTTAGGCAGGACGGCCTAAAGACGCCCTATTTTTCTCCCGTTTTACCTGTTAACTGTCTAAGGTCTATATCCCTCGTACGGGATATTTTTATTTTTTTGTCAAAAAAAATGTAAAGCTCCGCGAGTTTTCGTCTTAGAGACATAAAAAGAGCAACCACGGAAACATTGAACCCTTTTCTTTTATAATATATACAGTTCAAAATTTTAAAATAAATAAGCACTTTGTCAGGGGAGTAGAACTGATGTGTTGCACTTTCTAGTATCTGAGTGGGGTTTCTGCTGCTAAGGACCCACCCATTAGCAAATGACAGCTATTCATATGATAAGGAGATGGTGATTCAGTGATCTCCATTGGGTCATGATGTGGCGAGATTCACTCCGGGGGGTTTGGGCCACAAAGACATTCTAGGGCCATTAGGATATGGCCTTTGTCTTTGCGAGAGGTGTCACAGGTTTGTTCACACCAACTCATCAATATGCATTTGTAGGGGCACAGATTTAGGAATGGTACAGGGCACTCTGAAATTATAAATATGTGGTAGTGAAACAAGACATACTTTCTGAATGCTAAACTAACATGTGTTTAGCCAACACCTATGTTTACAAGGCTCAGAAATAAAAAGTCTTGTGAATAAATATTTACAATGTGTTTATGTACAAAGTCTGAGCACCTCTGAAACAAGGATTTTCCAAGGGTATGTTTACATTTGATTTAAATTAAACTTTTTTTTACTACATTCCTTTTACTTACATGATATTATTGCTGAGGTCGTCTAGAACAGAATCATATATTCCATTTGTGCATCAATGTTTTAAGTTAAGCAAAATGTACAAAAACATCAAGGCATGTCAGACAACTTAGAAAAGTCTAAAAGGCCTTGGACCTTAGAGTGTTAACTTCGCTGAATGTGATCAAAATTCACCGTTTCAGTCGCTTCAGTGCTTAGCGAAGTCTAGAATCATACATATGACCTGCCAATTAGAAAATACAAATAGCATTGCTGTATTCCCGCTACAACAACGTTACATCATGATTCCAACGAAACATTGATTCACGGGCTCGCAGAAGCTCCAGAAGACAGCTGTCTCACCGCACGTCACTGAACCTACTACTGTATGAGTTCAACAAGAGTTTGTGTGTTAAGGTGGTGGTCTTAATTAATCTAAATGCAATACATATCATACACTTTAAAGCTTTGTTCAGAATACGGAGGTATAAGATCGGTCGATATTTTCCATGAAAATAGCGACTGAAGAACCCCCTGTTCTCGTCTCCGAGAGGACAGGCTGTATTGCTCCCTTTTCTAGAAGGGAGTCTATTTCCTCCTGTAGGAAACGCGCTTGATGAGGTGCATTAACGTTTGAACTACGCCCCTGAACTTCAGGGGGGACGGGAAAACTAGAGCGTATAACGGGCTATCATAATTCGGTATCTGGACAAATTGGCATATTTTCGGAATACCAGGGTTTGGGAATAGTGGGCTTTTCGGAACAATTGACATGGCACCGCGCACCACTCAAACACACAACATAGAGTGTAGGCTAACGGCTGGCTGTTTCAGAGTACAGTAGGCTGAGGGCTAGCAACAGCTACAGACTTGTCTTGTATTTAGCTATGCAAACGAACTTGGCCATAGAACATAGGTTCTAAGTCAAACATATTTTAGAGACGTTTTAATTCATGATCAGTAAGCTTACCGTAGGTCGTTGTATCGTATCTCCCTGGCTGTAGCCACCAGCACTGTCATCCACGGGAGCTGATGGCAAAGTTTAGCTAAAGGTAGAAGGTATTTGCTGATATGATTGGACGAGACCCTAGTCACTCAAGAAGACGGCCAATGGGCCGCAGACTAGCGTGCGCGTGTCAAGCATGTCAAGGCCATGGGCCACGCTGTTTACCGTCCTAATGCATTATGTAGGCAGGTCCAAATCGAAAGGGGTTTGTGTTGGGTCAGCCCAGGGGATGTGATTGGGCCAGCCCAGTGTCAGTAGGGCCGCTGATGAACTAATTTCGTGGGCCAGCCGGTCAGACCATTATATGGGGAAAAAAATAAAAAAATTAAATTCGGGACCATCGGCCCATATTGCACCCCGGCCCAGCGGGCAAACGCCCGGTATGCCCGATGGCCAGTCCGTCCCTGGCTTAGCCACTCCACGCAGAGTGCCCTTCCCCATTCTGCCGAAAGTGGAGGAAGAATTGAAGCGAATGCAGTCGCTGGGCATCATTGAAGAGGTCACCGAACCAACTGACTGGTGTGCACCTATGGTGCCTGTGATCAAAAAGACAGGTAAAGTCAGAATATGTGTTGATTTAAAGAAACTCAATGAGGCAGTGAGGCGGGAGAGGTTCATGTTGCCGACCTTAGAGGACATAGCCCCCAAGCTCGTCGGGGCAAAGATCTTCTCCACATTGGACGCCTCCAGTGGATTTTGGCAAATTCCGCTGGAAGCCAGTTGTAGGAAGCTAACCACCTTCATCACCCCAGTAGGGAGGTTCTGCTTCCGCCGCCTCCCATTCGGGATTTCTTCAGCCCCTGAAATTTTTCAGCGGGAGATGACTACACTCCTAAAGGATCACGAGGGAACCGTTGCCGTGATGGATGATGTGCTAGTCTATGGACGAGATAAGGAAGAACACGACCGTCGCCTGAGCACAGTGCTTCAAACCATCAAAGACTCAGGTCTAAAGCTAAACAGAGAGAAGTGTCACTTTGGAAAAACTGAAATACAGTACTTTGGACACATCATTGGACAGGACGGGATAAAGCCTGATACCAGCAAAGTTAAAGCCATATCCGAGATGCCGAGTCCTACTAATGTCAATGAGCTACGCCAAGTGCTTGGACTAGTCAACTACCTGGGGAAATTCTTGCCTGGCCTGTCAACCACACTGCACCCAGTCACAGAGCTGCTAAAGAAAGAGACTGCCTGGATCTGGGGTGAGCCACAAGAGCAGGCGTTTGCCAGAGCAAAAGAGCTGTTAGTATCAGCACCTGTACTAGCCTATTATGACGCCAGTAAAGTGACAGTCGTCAGTGCCGATGCGAGTAGTTACGGCCTAGGAGCCACACTGTTACAGGCACATGGAAGTGAGCTTAGGCCAGTCGCCTTTTGTTCACGCACATTAACGGAAGCTGAAAAAAGATACGCTCAAATAGAGAAAGAGTGCCTGGCAGGAGTATGGGCATGTGAGCGTTTTTCCCGCTACTTACAAGGTATGGAGAGTTTCTGTTTACAAACTGATCACAAGCCGTTGGTTCCATTAATCAACACGTACGACCTGGATAAAGCGCCACTCAGGTGTCAGCGTTTGCTGATGCGCCTTATGCGCTTCAATGTGAAGGCTGTTCATGTGCCAGGGAAGCAGCTTATAGTGGCTGACACTCTCAGTAGAAACCCACTGAGGGAAGAGACAACGTCAGACACCGAGGAGGATGTTAAGGCGTTCGTGGAGAGTGTGGTGACCAGCAGACCGATGTCAGCACATCGACTGGATGACATCAGAGAGGCTACACGCGATGACATTGATCTCCAGATGGTCATTGGGTGGATCAGGACAGGCTGGCCACAGAGAATGGCATACTTGCCATCACTGCAGGGGTTCTACATAGCGAGAGCACATCTATCCGAGTCAGATGGCCTCGTACTGTACCAAGACAGGATTGTCATCCCAGCCACACAGAGAGCAGAGGTACTGCGACAGATTCATGAGGGTCACCAGGGGCTGACGAAGTGCAGGGAAAGAGCCAGGATGTCGGTCTGGTGGCCAGCTATAAGTACAGACATTGTAAAGATTGTGAAGTCATGCACGTTTTGTGTGGAGCATAGACCAACACAGAAAAGAGAGACACTCAAAACAACCCCCTTACCTAAGGGTCCATGGCAAAAAGTTGCAGCCGACCTGTGTGAGCTTGAGGGCAGAAAATACCTCATTGTCGTGGACTACTACTCCAGAGATATTGAAATAGCCCACCTAACTACTACCACAAGCCAACAAGTCATCACGCGACTCAAGTCTATGTTTGTGAGATGGGGCATTCCCCTGGAGTTGGTAAGCGACAATGCTATGCAGTTCACGTCTTCTGAATTCCAAGATTTCAGACATCAGTATGGTTTTACCCATACCACCTCAAGTCCTCATTACCCTCAAGCGAATGGGGCTGCTGAGAGAGCTGTACAAACAGCCAAGCGTATCCTGAAGCAACAAGATCCTCATCTTGCACTGATGTGCTATCGTGCAACCCCCATCAGTGCAACTGGAGCAAGTCCAGCGCAGCTCATGACTGGACGTCAGATCCGAACAACACTCCCGATGCTGGACAAGAAACTGCAGCCTAAGCACATCAGTCATGAACAAGTGCTTCAGAGGGACGACAAAGCCAAAGAAGCCTATCGGTTTTTCTATAACCGCCGACATTCAGCTCGTGCTCTGCCTGATTTACACCCCGGCCAGAGCGTGAGAGTTAAACTTGATGGTGAGAAAGGTTGGAAAACACCAGCGAAAGTCCTGGGTAAATCTCCCGAGCCAAGATCCTATGTCATCAGAACTGACCATGGAATGGTCAGTCGTCGGAACAGAAGATATCTTCAAGTTGTCCCGGAGTCATCTTCCTCAGAGATGCCAGACCAGCAAAACAGTAGTGTTCCTGGATCAAGTGGAGGGACCCAGCCAGTGCTCCAGCCAACTACAAGCACTCCACCAAGGTTTACTGAGCAGCCTACAACCCCTAGGGCTGTGAGACTAACCTCTAGAGGTAGAGAGGTTAAAACCCCTCTAAGGTTCAAAGACACTTAGTTAAAAGAAAAAGAAAAAGAACTCTTAAAAGACTCTTATGTTCAAGAAAGAGCAACAAAGTAATACTGATAATATGGCTTATGTTCTAGGAACAGTGACTGTTTGAGGGCAGAATAAACCCTAAGTTACTGTGGACGGAGGGCAGTCTACCCCGATGTCCTAGTTTAGAAAATATATATAAAAGAAAAAAAAAACATATTCATTTGATTTTAATATTTGAAAATGGCAAGGGAGTTAATAAGGGTAGCAGATAATGTTTTGAAAAATGCAAAGTTGTTCTGTGTGTTAATTGGTCCTGAGGAATATGTTAACTAGAGAGGCAGACAAACATTTGTATATTCTCTTTGGGAAAGGGGAGATGTTGTGATATCTAGTTATCATTCAGTGATGTCTAGTAGTTCAATCAATCTTGGGTTGATTAGTTAGGTATGGCCTCCTGAATGACGTCACAGCAATACAACGGCAGTCTAGTAATACCTGTGATATTGAACAGTGGTATATCAGTTAGCTCCAGGATCAAAGTTGTAAGTTGTTACCAGTGAATAAATATTGTACTGAACTGCAACCGGAGTCTCTCCTATCGTGACAGGTCTAGTGTGTTCGTTGGCATAAAAAGTTAGTCTTCTCTTATAAGCCTAGTTAGTACATCTGATTAGAGCTAGCAACCATGAATTGCAGATTAAGGGGTCCCCTATCAGTGTTCATTTTGGCAGCTATTTTAGATTCAGTCTTAAGACAAAATTGCATATTAGTTTTAGTCACTGTTGACAGATAGGCTTATATCTTCTGCCTACCTGCACAGCGGAATAATGATATAACAGAATGTATATTCAGCCATCAACATCGTGGCATATTTTATTAAGGAACTCACACTTGCTGCTGTACATCAGCCTGTACATCAGTGCTCACTACACTTAGCTGTGGAGTCTCTATGCTCTTGTCACTATCTACTTTGGCGTCCGGTCTTAGCTCCTGTGTCTGAGCCTCGTTTTCACAAGTTGTCTTGTTGACAAACTTTACCAGTCTGTGCTTCTGCAGTTCAAGTGGTGACCTTGCCTTATCAGCCCCATCCCTTATTCTCTTTTGAGTGAACTTTCCCTCTGTGCACACTGTACATTTTTTATCTGGCCTACGCTCTGGCCTACGCTTTGCACCTTTAATTCTGACATTACACCCATCATCTACATTACACACATCAGTTTGCAAGTAGTACATTTTCTTATTTACCAGAATATTATACCTTGTGCCATCCCTCGCCACAATTACATCTCTACCTTCTTCGAAGAACACTTTGGCACCGTGGGCGGTAGCAGACTTCACTGAGAAGAGTCCTTGGGGGTACGAGGGGATGTAGAGAGCGTTCCTTAAAGTCACTACACACCGGCGCCCCTCGCTGTTTACGAGGCATACCTGTGCGTCTCCCCTGCCTTGGGCCACCCCAACGGTACGCTTTCCGTCTGCCAGTTCCATGCTGTGTCTATGTGGCTTGAAGGTGCTGTCGAAGCTATTGAACTTTGTCCTGTCGTTGATGATGTGGCACGACGCGCCCGTGTCCACGATCAATCCCTTTCTCTGGGTCTGCAGCCGTCGCCCTGAGAAGCTGGCATCTTCTGAGTTTGCCCTGAAGGTGTGGTCTTCTCTTCCCGCGCCTCCCCAGGCGCCATCTTGTTCACGACCTGCTCTACAGCCACCGCCGTAGCCGCCATCTTGGTCACACACATACCGGGCGCTCCATTCACGCTCCTTCTTTGAGCACACATTGTCTGAGTGTCCCCTGCTTTGGCAGAAACTACACCAAACTTTCTCTGTGCAGTCATCCCTTCTGTGGCCCTTTTCTCCGCACCGCCAACACACCATATCCACTGGCCTGGTCCTTTTCCTTTGCGCCGCCTGTGCCCTCAGCACCCTTTCCCCCGCCTCTTCTGCGACTGGGTCTGAGTCCTCTGAAGCCTCGAAGTTCCTCAACTTTGTCTTGAACTCTCCCAGCGTCATGTCTGCTAAGCCATGAGTTACCATCAGCGTGAATGGCTTGTACTTCTCCGGTAATCCCCTCATGACCATTGCCATCATCAGTCCCTCACTCGGTGCTTCACCTGCACCCCTGAGTGCCGTAATGATCTGCTCAGCTCGGATCACGTATTCGGTTACTGTCTCGTTGTCAGCTTTCTTCAGCGCAGTCATCGTTGTGTACAGGGAGACAATCCGGGGTCTACTTTTTCCAATGTAGTGTTCTTTTAATACTTTGAGGCTCTCTCTGCCCTTGTCCTTTGTGTCTCTGAATATCAGTCCCAAGCTTGTATTGTCCAGTAGTGGCGCCAATGCACAATAGGCGTCAGCATTCAACTTGTCATCGTTAGCCTTTTCTCCAACAGTCAGTGGTCCACTGGGCTCTGTCAGGATCGTCTGCTTCAGCCCGACTCCGTGCATGCAGCACAGCATCCTTTCTTCCCAGAGCTCATACTCCTCTGCTCTCCCGTCAAACGTGGGCCACCTGGTTCTGTTCGTCATGGCTTTTTCTGTTTGTAGTTCCTTTTCAGCCTAGCTTTAGCTTCCCGGTACTCCCGATGCTAAACTAGCTCTTTTGTTTAATCCAACTTCTGTATGCTAGCGCAGTCTTGCTAGCTCTCTACGCACATGTCCTTCAAACTTTATAATCATTTTCCGTTAGCTGGGCCCATAACCTGTTGACAGATAGGCTTATATCTTCTGCCTACCTGCACAGCGGAATAATGATATAACAGAATGTATATTCAGCCATCAACATCGTGGCATATTTTATTAAGGAACTCACACTTGCTGCTCTCCGTGAGAGTTAGGGAAGAACAGACAGAGAGAAGGGTGAACATCCCCCTTTATAGACAGGTACTATAACACGTGACTAATGTCGTATGAGGCGCAACAGCGCCTCCTCCTGGACAAATATAATCATACATACATTCATACACAACCATATTCCAACAGTCACATTTAGTCATAGTTATCCTTCTTAGTTTAAGTCTAGTTTTCGAAAACTGAGCACACTACAATAGCTACGCTGTGTCCAGGTATCCTCAAACGTTTTTCAGGTAACCTAATGGTTCAAGGTCTCTCATGAATCATTACTCCCAGGACACGGGTTAATGTTAACTTACGCTATCGGTCCTCTCCAACCACATTAGCAACAAAATAAACTGGTGAGCTAACAAGTTAACCATTCTTTCAGTATAAGCTACTTTTGCATATCTACAACGTATAGGTCTAGGTAGCTTACGTTTAGCCCCGTACTCAGATATTACAGCTGCTTAACACAGCTAGGATAGCTAACGTTACCGTAGTAGGAATACAAGCCTTAACCCACTATATCCACACAACTAAATTCATGAATTACTTCAAAGGTCTACTTCACAACTTGAATTAAGGAAAATTATCCCCTGTTACGGCTAGCTGAAACTGCCAGTGGATACTCCCATGGATGGGAGACGTTAGCTGCTACGGCTAACTAACACTATCAGTTTCCATTCAAATTTCAGTCAGTACACTGAAAATGCTGCCATTCAACTCACCTTAACGAAGTGGAAATACGGTAGCTAGGTTAGAAACTGTAGTTACTCTTATTCTTTCTCAAAGTTGAATTGAGAGGGACAGAGAAATACGGTTCCTCTTATTCTTTTTCAAAGTTGAATTGAGAGGGACAGAGAAAATGCGGTTCCTTGGATTTGGCGGAGGTGTCAGTGAGAAGCACAGGTGCAAGCCAGTTTAATGAGCCTATTATGATGTCATAATGCACAGAGTTCTGCCATGCAAGTCTATGGAGAAAAAAGGGGATGAAAAAGAGGAATAAAAAAGGAGTGACAAGGAGTACCGCCACGAAAAGTCATAGCGGCTTGCACCGGATCGAGCCGGACATTTCAGTGTTTGAATGGCGTCTCTATCTCAAACGGGCGAGGAGTAGTTAGCTGCAAGAAAAACGGGGAGAATAAATAAATAAAGAAAACTTGACGATAACAATACTGTGCTTCCCTTCGGGCAAGCACACTAATAATAATATTTTTGAAATGTATTTGACGTAGTGATGAACATATAGTGAACTGACTTCTGAGAAAAATACGCCACTCCCAACTGACGACCACTCCCCATAGGCCTTGTCATTGCACACTGCATAAGTGCAGGAAGGGAGGGGCCCTGGTTGCGAATCAGAGGCACAGCGTCTCCCTTGCAGTTTGGGACATCGAAATCAGGCCCGAGGCGAGGTGTTCTAATGAAACAATATGGGACATCATCTATGCGGGGTAAACATGCAATGGAATATTATGGCTGTGTCCAGGGATGGATTACCGGACGGGCCCAGGCCCAGGGGCCCTTGAGCTCAGGGGGCCCCTAAGCCAGCGCCTCTGTGTGAAGTCGCAGTTATGTATCTCTAATTTGTGTATTTTGTTAATTTGCTGTTGGCTTTAATTGAGTGTACATGTGCTGTGTTAGAAAACGTGTATGTGCGCTGTAAATCCTGTTGAGGTACAGGTGAATTTAGTTATTGTGATGTTGAAAAATAATGTCATTACACACAAAATTGTGCACAATTTTTGCCGGCCCGCGCGAAGGGGTGGGGTGGGGGGGCTTTTACATGTCCAGGCCCAGGGGCCCATGAGCTCAGGGGGCCCATGGTTTCATAATTCGTCCATGGCTGTGTCCACCTCACAGAGCAGAGTGTGTGGCGTTGGAGCAGTTATGTACAGTTCGTGACAGGCGGAGGAGGCGACCTGTAGCTAGTAACTCAAATTTCATGATGCCATAAAGAAGCTCACCACGTAGGTCTCAATGTCATTTAAGTGAGGAGGTAGAAGCCTATTGCTGACATAAGAGTCATGATTTTGATTCTGGCGTGACTTATAGGTGTCTGCACCGTCGTCAAGTGTCCCCTCTTCTTCCACACAGGGCCCTAAGAATGGACTGTGTCCCTGTTTAGCTCTGAGGCAGCCAGCCACTGAGTGTAAAAGAAAATCTGGGGACTGATGCAGGTGTGATAGGCACAGGATAGAAGCCATTAGAGTTGTCTAACTGTCTGAAAATATGACATCATGGGGCCCTAGATTAGTTAAAATAATTGAGGGATTCACCACAAACAGTGTAATCATTTGGCAATGGGTATGATCCGTCTGATTTCCTAACCGGCCATATCAGGGGGTGGAACAACATATGACCACGCCCTATCGTTCTAGCTCTTTAGCAATAAAGGCAGTTGCAGTCTGTGCCCCACACTCGAGAGGGGTCTTGTCTTACTGGGCTATTCATGGGGCCGGTTTACATCAACGGGCTTTATGTTGCCAACATCTGCCTTACTATTGGCCCAGAAGGTGTCAGGGAAATGTTTGACAATTAGTGTTGGGGGATGGGGGATGGGACAGGCTCACAGGATACCACAGTGGGATTGCCTTTACATCTGCGGAGGGGGAGGGCTCTCAATCAATTTCATTCACATCAAGGATCATTTTAGTATAAATTTGATGGAGAATATCAATGCCTATTACAGACCCCCTCCTGACAGGGTCCGAACCAAAAATGGCCCAGATAGGCGGATCTTGAGGCGTAAACTGTAGAGACTTGAATTTACTCTCTGTATGCTGTGACCTGACCATCAAATCCAGTTAAATTGAGTATCTCATCAATAGTGGGCAGAGGTTTGCATGCAACATTAATTGAAGCCCCAGTATCTAAGAGAACAGCCACACTGGCCTCCATGGAAAGCTGAGATAAGGGGCCGGAGTCTAAGATTACTATTCTGTAATTTTCCTATGCTGATGATCTTGGTCTTTGTCTTAGCATCCCTGGTGTTGTCCTGTCTATGGTTTCTATAGTCCTTGGAATTACTTTTCTTGTTACGGCATTTGTCAACCCTATTTCCATCACAAAAGCTGAATTTCTAAATAATTTACACTTGATGTTGCCTAGTCATAGATCGGAGCATGCATGTCCTAGATGTTACAAACTAAATGTCCTGTTCAGATTTAAGCGATTTACAGTCGATTTTTTAGATTTTGACTCAATACAATGCATCTCAGGACCGCTCCATTATGGCGACCACGCAGACATACGTCGAAGCGCAAACGCGGTATCTACTTTATCTGTCTGCAGTACGAGCTGAGGTTCTGGTGGATGACGTTACCGATAGATTACGCCCACCTCATAGAAAGAGAACCATTTGATTGGCTGATGTGTCTGACATTCCGTTATCTCCCCTTACACAGTTTGTTCACACGCTGAAAAAAAGGAAGCAGCGTATGACATATGTGGCTACCGATGCATCCGTATTTGTTAATGTTTTCACATGTTTTATGTTCAAAGGTAGGTAGGGCCCGGGTTTTACCGGTTCAACGGTCCATGCTATGTAGAGAGAAACCAGCGAAATTAACGCGGATGCAATGCCAACTTCTCGTATTGTCCTGTACAAAGCCTGGACCCTCTTTAGCGCTGTTTGAAACCACGTACGGTCAACCCGATACGATAGGTCACCTGACGAATTCTCCTATCGCCAGCGCATTACCTCTAGGGACTTCAACTGGTGGGTTTTGTCGAGCTTACTCCACGTGAAGTGTCGGCAGATAGCCAACTGACAGCAACATTTAAGGTGAGACGGGACGCCTACCAACCAACTCAGAGCGCGTGTAGCCAATTATTTCGAAATTTAAAAAGATTGCGAAAAAGGCCAATGAATAAATCGTTCTTTGAGCTACGTAGCCCTATAATAACAATTTGGTTTGTAAGATCAGCTCTAGCCTAAGCATAGGTGTATAGAGTAGTAACTGCAACAGTGCAACAATGTATCACAGGTGTACGTTTACGTGTACGTAATATTTGCATTTATTCTGACATGATTTTGAAAACGTTTAATCTTGCATGTAGGCTACGACCAAAGACTTAGGAGGAAAGCATATTGATGCCAATAGATATTGGAAAATGCATGAACATTGGCTTTCTTCGATGCCAGGCTACTTTAATGAAAACAGGAAGGCTACATTCATGTGTTGTAATGTGTGATAATAGCACGGCTTCATGCATGCTAATTCACAGTCTACACTACAAAGAAAACCCTGTCCCTTGCCCTGGGTGAACTTCTAAATACCCTGTAGATGTATTAGTGACCTGAGCTAGCCAGATAACACTCTTATGTTTAGCCTTGTTCTACGTACTGGTATATTGTAGAAATGTTAGGGTCCAGCAATACCAAAGTGCACATTTTACCCGTAATCTGAAGTCGTATTGGTAAATAATTAACCCAGTAGTTCAAAACTTGCATGAAATTGGATGAAATTGAAGGAATATACTGAATATAACCTGAATGTCAATTGCACGAAATCATATTAGTCCTTATAATCTCTATGATTACATCAGCGATCCTGTTTTTTTGTGGTTCAAATTTAAGATCATGTGACTTGTCATATAGAACTATAGTTAATAAGGATAACACCCAGTTTGCTGATAGCTGTGTGGGCACAACCACCGTTCACACCCGTTGTTTAAATACTATAATCTCAAAAGCCAAACAGAATCTCATTGTGTTTCACATAGTTCCAAGTGCAGGCCTGCTGTGTCATACTTGCTTTAAACATTTTCTTCTCCTGTTCCCTGAAGGCATGCAGTGACTGTAAGCTGAGAGTCTGAGGGAAAAAGGTGGACGTGAAAATGGGGGTCACGAAGAGCCACAGCTCTCGATGTGCCTTCTTCCTGGGCTTCGTCTTGGGCTCCTGTACGCTGTACTTCTTCCTGCGTCAGGTGTGGTTTGAGCGGAGCTTCGTGCGGCACCGAGGGTCCCAGGGCAAGGCGGCAGAGGCTGGAGATGCAGTGCCAGGCAGCGGCAGCAGTGCAGAGTGGAAGATGGACGGAGCCGCTCTCATCAACCTGAGACGGCCACAAGAAAAAGGTACTAGTGCTGTGGCGTGCTACTCAGATCATTCACACATACACACAACAGCACTCATGTCACAGTTATGAGGCTGTTGAATGTATAGCTGTAATTCCACTATTGGGCCAGTGCCATCTAGGGCTGTCTTCGGCCCAACCGGGGCTTATAGCCTGTGGCCTTAAGCTGCAAAACAAAGACCATTTCGATTTCTACTATTGGGCCAATAGCCCTGCAGTATTGCCTTAAAAATCAGCCATAACTCGCTGCCTTGGTGTTAACATCACCCGATTCTCAAGCGAAAGGGAAGTTCAAGTTGAGATATCAGCAAAATAAGATAAGATAAGAAAAGAAAAGGAATGTTGTTTTGTGGAATGTACAGTTAACACTCAAATTAAGCATACCCCTCATAAGGTAAACAAACTTGTCATACTCTTAAAACATAAAACTTAAACCCTGTCATGTAGGCTACTGGAATAGTTGAGCAATCCGTGTCACATGTAGACAAGACAAGACAAGACGTGGCTCTAATATAAGCCAACTATAGGAGTTCACTTCAGATAGCAAGCTAGTCTCAGTTGTTTACATTACAAGGAAAGTCAACATTAGCGGGGCAACATTAGGGGCAGCCAGTAGGAAAAATGTGGGCGGGGGAAGTAGTAGAACACTGCTCTCCCATGCCCACATCCACGGCTGAAGTGCCCTTGAGCAAGGCACCTAACCCCGATCACTGCTCCGGGTTAGTGTACATAACTTCACTGTGTGTGTTCACTGGGTGCTGTGTGTGTCACTACCTTGGATTGGTCAAATGCAGAGGTGGAATTCAGAGCCTCTGCAATAGTCACTTTCACTTTTCACCTTGACACAGCTTGATGCACCAGTTAGTCCTCCTTGGCCAGTTAGCCTTGGTTGTTAGGCCTAGGAAAAAAAAAATTGTGTTTCCTGTTTCCCGGGACATAAATGACACCAGGATCTTAATCGGGGGTTTCGCAGTGGGGGTTCATGTTTTGCTTGCTGACTTAGAAATGCGTGCGCTGTAATTTGATTAACATTCTTTGGCATCCTAGGTTCACTAAGTGACATTTGCGATCACCTGTGTGCAATGTAGAATTATAGCTCAACTGGGCGGGCAAAAAAATGTTGGCTCATCTTCAAGGCAATTTCATTACCTACAGACCATGTTTTAGATATTTTTCTGACCTCTCTGGTTCGTGCCAAGCCATATTTGTGATGCTCACCGGCGTTTCTTTTTCTTTGTCGTTAGCCAGTTAGCACTCTATTTCAAACCATTTCTCATGGGCAGGTAACGTCAGTACAGTATAGTTATTTAGCTAAGATTGCCAGCTACCCAGTCAACTAGCTAATGAGCCTGTACTCTGATAAGCAGGTAACTCAGTTAATAAAAACATAACTAGTTTGATGACTAGGTGAAATTTCATCACATCACTGATTATCACACGGTTAGCTATCTTAGTTATAACTTGCTCTGTATATACAACTCACTTTGTATATGTCCCTTGTATGAAGTTTATTTTTAATATATCTGATCTTGGGATCACGTCCCATCAAGAAATACGTCACGAGAAAGAAATAAGAAATACGTAGTCATGTGAAACTGGAACAGGATTTTGCTGGGTATTAGGAGACCCAGGCAGGAGTGTGTGATTCGGTAGTTTGTAGGAAGGGTATTAATTCAAACTTGTTAGCAGCTAGTGACCTATTTACACCAGTCTATCATCAGGAGGAACTGCACAGTGTTTATCATTCATATGAAGAAAAAGTTATCATATTTTTCAATACTGGCCCACAAAGCTGGTTTGAAAGCCTTAATAGGGCCATTAGTCTAGCAGAAAGGTATAATAATATGGTTAAACCATTATGCACAAAATTAAAGAATGACATTGAAAAAATAAATGTCCTCATGTTTTTCAGTTTTACTCTATTAAACTGTATTGTGTCACTAGAGTTTTGGCCAAAGAATAAAATAAAAAAAAAGATAATCCCTACCTACCTACCCTAATTTTTTCAGGGCTGAAACAGGAAACACAAATAAAAAATCCTAGGCCTTAGTTGGGTGGTTGTTGCTGCCGCAAGGAATTGTGAGGCGACATAACCGCTTTCCTTTTTTCATAGGATGATCCAGTGTACCCTATACTAAAGGAAATGTAAAAGGAAGAACAACTGCACCTCTCTTAAGCATTTTGAGAATTCGAGCAGCTCTCATCATGGCTGCCACTAAAGCCTAGTTTACACGGAGTCGAGTTTGTCTGCGTCCGAGCTGAAACTAATACAGATAGCCCTATCATTTAGACGAACACTCTCTATCCGCACACGGTATCTGCAACGATTCGAATCGGGGGTAGAAAGTGAGTAGATTTGAATCGGTACGGGGACTGGTGTTCGTGTGCACGGATTCACGCAACCTGATGACGTCATTGTCCCATGTGATCACATCGCGATCTCCAACCAATATATATAACACTTGTTGTCTCTCTACATCTCACTCATGGTGTGTCTCAAACTCACTCTGATTAATCCAGCCTACTGATTTTTGTTTAGCCTCCTATCTTGATCTTATTCTTTTTCTTCAAACGTTACATAACTTTCATGACCACACATATAAATTGGGCAGCGATTTTAATTTGCTTTTTTGTTCATAAATGAATGTAGAATGGTCGGAGCAAAGCCTCATGGGAAATTGGATGAAGGCTATGCGGTTAGGCTAAACGTTGCTAATTGTATGTTGTCTACTGGCTGTCCTCAATCGGATGGGTACGTCTTTACGCAAATTTCTCGTTATCAGGCTCCGTCCTTACGCAATTAAAAGATTCAATCTAGGCTCCGTGTAAACTTGGCTTCCGATACTTTTGGGTGATTTCACTCACTTAGGGACCTTCCCAAGCAAAAAAGACTATTCGCCTGCAGGCCAAGTCACTACTTTCAGTAGTGGCAGAAATGGCACCAGAGATTCTTAAGCAGCTAACAACAGACCCAAGGCCAAAGCTTATGAAAGAGCAGCTGAGGCATTCTGCTAGCAGCACATGTCTGGTCAGGCTTGTTTCATGTTCCTCTTAGGAGAAACAGAAATACCCATATTGATAAAAGATAAACTCATGTCACTGATGATAATGATGATGACTGTGTGTGTGTGTGTGTGTGTTTTGAATGTTTGAATATTACACTGCCAGCATAACCGAGATGATAGGGCAGCCTGCATTTTCTTGAAGAGGGCCTTTTATGCTTATTTTCCATCTTCATCATTTTATTTTTGATCTAAAGCAAATAGATTTGCATGCTTTAATGTTCCAAAAACACATTTCTTTTTTTGTACACATTATATCTATTCACCCTCTGTCTGAAATTCTTTTTTTAGAGCTCCAGTATCTTTAAGCCCCTCTCTACCACCCCAGTGTGCTCTGATTGGTCAGTTAGACCACTCTGTTTTGATTGGTCAACCGGAGTGCTGGCTACAAAACTGGACAAACTCTTCCTGGCCTCCAGAAGTTGCTGTGTGTTGTGTGATGGCGTGCCAACGCTAGGTTGGCAATAGGACTGTGTTACAAGATTGCGTCATCTTGTGACAAAGGAAAAGTGCTGGAATTACAGTAAGGCATTTCAGGCAACTGAGAAAAGTGGTTTCTGTGAGAGACAGTTACTCCCTCTGGCATGTACTTTGGGCTTTGTAACTTTGCAGACTGTTTGCATGCACAAAAAGCTAGATACACACTAATGAAAGGGGAAAAGCAGAAAACCACAATAGTTCCTCTTAAAGTCAGGCAAATGTAGTGTAGTTTAAATGGTAAACAGGAGTAATGGACCGAGATTGAAAGGTCAAACAACTCATGAAGTGGGGTATTGCAGTGGTTGCAGTTTCATAAGGGGACTTATTTTTTGCAAAGACAACCTATAATTCGAGCCTTTTGTAATTGTGATGACGGTTGCACATGTGGTATGACTGGTTTTCTTTTTCTTCATTTAGGCGAAGACAGCCTCGTTGCAGACGAGCTCTATAAGAAAGTGCGTATTCTGTGCTGGGTGATGACGGGGCCCAGCAACCTGCAGACGAAGGCTCGTCATGTGAAAGCCACGTGGAGCCGCCACTGTAACGTCGTGCTCTTCATGAGCTCCGAGGACGATCCGGACCTCCCAGCAGTGGGCCTGGGCACCGGGGAGGGCCGCGACCAGCTCTACTGGAAGACCATCCGTGCTTTCCACTACGTCCTGAAGAACCACGCCGACGAGGCCGACTGGTTCCTCAAGGCCGACGACGACACCTTCGTGGTGGTGGACAACCTGCGCTGGATCCTGTCCAACCACACGGCCGAGGAGCCCATCTACTTCGGGAAGCGGTTCAGGCCGTACGCCAAGCAGGGCTACATGAGCGGGGGAGCGGGCTACGTCCTGAGCAAGGAGGCCCTGCGGCGATTCGTGGAGGGCTTCCGCACCAAGGTGTGCACCCACACCACCTCCGTGGAGGACCTGGCCTTGGGCCAGTGCATGGAGAAGATGGGCGTGTTGGCGGGGGACTCCAGGGACACACTGCACCGGGAGACATTCCATCCGTTCGTCCCCGAGCACCACCTGACGGGGTCGTTCCCCAAGAGCTTCTGGTACTGGAACTACTGCTATTACACCATCGTGGAGGCAAGTCTCATCAAGGTTTTTATTTATGTGATGTAGCAAACTCCTTGTGAATGTATCTTTTGAACTCCAAGGCACCACTGCGGGCGGCGTACATTTTTATTTCCATTGGCTTTGATGTTTATCAGACTTTGTCTATTGGATAGTAATTTGAAAGTGTGCAGAAGTAAGAACTGGTTCTGAACGTGGTGTACTCTGTAGTCAGCAGTGGAAATGAAAGCTTGTTGCCGCCAGCTCACAACTTACTTCAGCACTTTTGTACGTGGCTAACAGCTTCACATCAGAATGAAGCCATTGTGTTCCGTTTAATTACCTGATGACATAGATTGTAGTCTCCGGTGAAGGCAGAGGGAGATTAATCAGATTGCAACTCTCATACACTTTTACACTGGATGAGGACCCATCTGTATTGCATTTGTGTGGTATAATGGAAAAATACCCAATATCGTCTGTGTCCTATCATTGCCTCAGGCATGAATGGTACAAAATGAATGTATTATGTAAATAGCGATAATGTTGAGAGGGAAAAGCGTGTCAGATAATTATGTATACAATGGCGCTCTTCACTGTCTTTTTATTTGTATGCAGATCAATTAGATGTGCAAATGATTGTAGGCACAGACAGCAATGATTGCCTTTGCTTTCAACAATTTCAGGCAGCATTTTGCACTTTGATTATTAGCGCATTGTGCTCTGCCACTCAAAGTTATAACACTGCCTCTTAAATGAGTCAGGAATCATGTACACAGAAAGGAAAGTAATGTAGGCACAAGAAAAGATAAGCCTGAATATGCTGTTCTCTCAGCTCATCAACAAGGGTTTCTTACACTGAGTGAAATGTGTGAGGGAGCTCCTCTTGTTTGCCAGGGAGAGGTTTTGAAATTGCACGCCGTTTTAACAGCTACCTATTGTGACCCTCTGTCTGCCTGACTCTTTCTCTCTGCAGGGTCCTCAGTGCTGTTCAGACTTGGCCGTCTCTTTCCACTATGTGGATAACGTGCTGATGTACATTCTGGAGTACTATGCCTACCACCTGCGCCCCTACGGCTACAGGCCTCGCTACCGGCCCCCTGTGCCTGAGGGGCTGATCGGGTCGACCCAGACTGAGCAGGCAGCGGCTGCGGCGGTGAGCCCTGGCATCGAGGACCGCCCTGTGGAAAAGAGGCCAAGCCCGGTGAACGGCACCACTCAGGGGCAGCCAGGGCCACTGGCAGATGGGCTGTCGGTGGCCGAAGGAGCAATGGCCGAGCACCTCAGTGACAACAGGACTGTGCCTGTGAACACCAGCCCCAAGCAGTGACCTCCCCCAGGGAAAGTCTTTGTGTGTGTGTGTGTGTGTGTGTGTGTGTGTGTGTGTGTGTGTGTGTGTGTGTGTGTGAGTGAGAGTGTGTGGTTTTTTGCAATGCATTTGAAAGGGAATTTGTAATGAGTAGATGTACAAAGGAGCTGATGTTGGAGAGAAACAGGAATGTAAATAATGCGGCTTCCATGGTGTGTGGGAGGGTCCTGGTATGCCTGTGCAGAGCTGAATGGCTGTTTGCACTGAATGTGATGATGTCCTCGAGAGCTGATTTTAAAGTATGGTATTTGAAAGTTTTCTTTTCTTTTCTTTTAAGCCAATCAGCCATTTTAACTACTTGCAGGGAAAACAGGAGAGTTCACATGAAGGTGAACGTCGCAGTGGATTTCAGCCCTTATAGCATGGGTGCATTCAGTGGTGTAGTGGTCCCTGTATAAGTGGGCATACTCTTATTTTTTTAAGCAGCCCATACACCACAGGATAAACGCCATGTTTTGAGAAGTGGGTATATGCAATGCTGACTGAAAAAAGTGGGTATACTCCGTATACCTGCGTATACCCTGGACTACACCACTGGGTGCATTAGGCTATGAGATTTTGTGTCATTATTTGACCTCTGGGATAATTTAGTTGAGGATTTCCAGGTTGAGTCATAAATTAAGCTGTTTCAATTACTTACACCAGCTGTCACCATCGAGTCTTAATGACCCTCTGGAATCATTTCAGTAGTGGTCGGTATTGTCACCCCGCCTGTCTTTGGCTTATATGTCTGGGGAAGAAAAGGTAATGGTAACATCAGATGCTAAATCTTTCTTTCGGGCAGATACTACTCCACCATGATAAAGGTCTTGCACTGACTACTGGCTTTGCTACTACCGAAACCATCTGCAGTTATTCCCAGATTGCCCAAGACTCATTTACTGAAACAATTCACCATTTTCTCCAAGCTACACACACATTCTAAAGACGACACTCACATCAGTACAACCATCTAAGTTCCAGGGCAAAATCAAACTTGGCTCTCAGAAGACACATACAAGCTGCCAATATACTTGACTGTCTCTTGCACACTAGAGCACTTCTACCTAAAGTAATTTTTTTCCTCTGAAAAGTGTTATTTTTGGGGCAATTATTTTGGCATACAGGTTACCCTCATAGAAACATAAACAATGCAAAAAAAATTTTAATAGTTATGTTACACCGACAACAAGGAGTACACATTTGTTGTAATGTTTTGTCTCTAGCAGGCAAATATATGCTAAGGGACAGACCTAAAAGATACAAAAATTACGGTAAAAGAAAAATACAACAATGTAAATACATAAATGAAATGACTCTGCATCATTCCTAATATAGTCACTGCTTAATACTGTGGTCTGCATCAGGATCACAACATTTAACTGGTTCAGAAAAACAAGATGCTTGCCCTTGTCAAATACCATGGAGATTGTCCCACACAGAGAACAAATCACCGAATGCACTGGGAAATGGGGAATAATGTGTGGAAAGAAGATGGTTACCGAACCAGGCACTAACCAAAGCAGTGTGATGAAAACTAACATTATCATTATAATTATAACGATGGCACTCTAGGAGTACTCTTGTGACTCTAACGATCAAACTGAAGACTAAAAAGCTCATCAACAGAAGAAGTGTCTGCCTTTCAGTTTTTCCAAAACAAAAACATAGTTCAGGAATTACTGATATCCATTAATATGAAATTGTAAAGAAAACAATGAGAACAAGGCCCAAGTGTTGGTATACAGTAGTTTTTACATGCACTGTTCAGTACAACACATGTATTACAGTTACAGCAATGCAAATTACTCATTGTCCTCGGTGCTGGCCACCCCTCACCACCCCTCTGGTATCTTGCCATTTCTGCTTTGTAGGATCTTTGTTTGTATGCCATTGTTCCAAACCATATTGGCACACTATTGTCCCTTTTTGTATTTGATTCTACAAATTCTGATTAATGTGTTAATAATTTAAACATGAATAGTAATTCCACCATGAAAACATTGAGTTCATATGGTGATGCCTTTATTCCATTGATTGAATGTGTTTACTAAATGAGCATAAAGTTTACACGTTGAAACATGTGTGAATAGTGTTTACAGTTATGAGAAAAGGCAAATCTTTTGAGAACTGAGACAAGCTAAGGGCTTTCTTGACGAGGGAGCCGTGTACAGGGTGTTATCAATCAGGAATAACTGTTAACTGTTTCTGATAACATTTCTTCAGGTGTCCTAAAGGGTTGCTGTTTAGCATCGTCAAGTGTACAAGAAACTGGCAGTGCAGCTTATCAGACCCATGTGATCTAAAGTCTCCTGATTGAGACAAATTCCCTTACTGTCATCTACAGTAATTGGACTGGTGGATGATGCATACATACATGATACATGATGGATCCCGCCATCAAATGGAGCAATATATTGATATGCATATTGATTTTGTTAAACAATTTTAGGCTGTGTTATTGTCATCATAACAAATATGTTGGAACTTGCTTTACTTTCATATAGGAATAATAATGATGATGTTGGCATCACTTAAGAATTATGGCATTATGGCTTAGTTATAAAGCGTTTTGAGTACCTATAAAAAGCATCATGGATACCTACTTATCGTACCTTTTCCTGCCGCATAACACCTTGCAGGGAAAAGATCATGTTTATTATTAATGAAAATATCGAATCTATGCAACTTTATTTCACTGGTGGGGAAAAAAATATTAAAGTGGTCATGACACCAATATCTGTCCTCCAGCGTTTAGTTTATTGACCTGTGTCCTGGGCAGCTGTGGGCAGAGAGTCATCTGCTCTTACAGTATTATGGGCATTGTCTAGACAGAGGTGACTGCTGAATGAGATCTGGTTATCTTAATGGGGACAGAATGGTGTTTATCTTCCATTAGCAATGGTTACTGTTGACGACAGGTGAAGGTTGGCTGTACTCAACTGGAGATTTGAATATAGATTAAAGCCGACAGCAGACTATTTTTCTATGAAATGAACGTAACATAACAGGCACCATACATGTGTGAAGGTCACAGATTGTCACCGTCATTCTTTCCTTTTCTCATCTAGGGACGACCGTGGGATATTTTAAACGTTGGTGGAAACCATAAGACTGAGTTTAACATTTTAAGAACTATCTGGAACCTGCAGGTGGAGCTCACAGCAGCAACATTGAGTCATGACTGGAAACTGAACTAGTGCCCTAGTTCTAATGGGGTGAGACAGTGCCAAATCTCTGTAAAATCCACTGCCAAAATCTCAACTAGTTGTCCTCAGACATGTACTCTTTTCAAAGTACTTAAGTCCAGTATGGCCCCAAAAGACTTATTCTTTCCCTATCCACTTTGTCTCGTGGAAGTGCCCTAGGAGATGGACATGGTTTAATATGCTCATATAGCTGGAAGGACAACATTTGATTGTAACAAATGATTACAGTCACCTCTGGCTGTGTTCTGGTGGTTTCAATATAAACGATGAAGGATGTGCACAACAGAGTTAAGCCCTACACCCACAGTTTGTGTTAATAACCACAAAAGTAAATTAAATAGTGTTTATTTACAAAAAATAGGTCAATTCAGAGTAAGTCTGAGAAATAAATTATAACAGTTGTAAATAAATATAACAAATTAAATGCAAACAGCAATTGGAGGGCATATCTGCAAATATACAAACTATGTTGGTTTGTCACAGCAAAACTCCATGTTTCAATGTATAAATCATCTTTCTCTTAATTACATATAAAGGTATGCCTTTGCAGTGTTACTGTAGAAGAAATAATTTGTCTTTTTACACAAACGCCTGAAAAGATGCAGTATCGAATATGATCCCTTGGCAGTAGAAGCATGACTATAATCCACGACGAAACCTACAAAAGAAAAGCACAGTTCAATATTTCTTAAGCAATTTGCTATTAAAACATCAGCAAGAGAAATCACATTTTTGTGAAAACTAATTCAAGTTCCTCTTTTTAATGTGGGAGTGTGTTTCACTTAGGCACACTAAAATCCTCATTACATTGTTAATGAACGTTTACAAGAAAGATACACTAATTTCATTATCAAGGGAAATCATCTTTTATATAATGCACTACCTCACATGTTCCTACTTAAGATGATTGTTCCTGTCTACCAGGAATCAAATGAGACTCCAGGTTGAAGTGGGGAGGAAAACAAGGCACTAGACTGACGGAATTGTGGCCGGAATTTATACCTTTCATAAAACGGCCACCTTCGCTCACCTCAGCTTGCATTTGTTGAAGATGCCTCTTGTTGCTGGGTACTCCTTTCTCCAGGGACGCCCAGTGCCTGTAAATGCTGACAGTTACTGAACAAACCAACTCTTTTGTGAATGACTATCTCCCCATGGAATATGATACATTATATTACCAATAGGTTTATTAATAAGTATAGCATCAGGGATTTCCCACTAATGTGAGTAATTAATCAGATTACTCGTATCAAGTGATAGCACCTCTGTACCTACCCGTGTCAGAACTTCTGCGACCCATTAGTCCAACAAAGATATCATGCATTTCTCCTGAGTAATAAAAAAAAATATTACACGTAAGACACACGCGCCCACCGAGACACGTCAATTTCTGTCCGTTTGAGACGATCAGACGGATGCCTCAAGCGAAGCACATGATTGATTTAATCATTCTGACAAAGCCTAAAACATCTTACTTTTGACTGGGGACGGTATTTCTTCGAGATCTAGAGAAGGACAAATTTGACGCACGTCAAAACGTGTTACTGGCACACTGCCGTAGCCTACACCTTTATTTTCTGACCATTAAAAGAGACACTCACCGGTGTTTCTGCGCCCCATTAGACCAACGAAGCTGTCATAGTCTAAGTCGTTATACCTCTTCAGTAACTCCCGCGGAGGGTTCCGAATAATCCGAGCGTCCTGTAGAGTAAGTGATCTCGTCATTATAGTCTTACTGGAACGCACTCACAACTTACAAATACAGTAAAGAAATGTCGGTTACACAAAACTTACATCAGAACTCGATCTCTCAGCCTCTAGCTCTATGCAGCTTGACTGACCAAAGGGGGGTTCCGTGACGAGAAAAAATACCACCAACAGTAATCCTCGGATCATCTTCAAATGGGTACCCACAATATAACGGAACCTAAAACTAAGCCACAGAGCACAGAAACGGAATCGAAAGATGCCAGTGGTAAGAGCATCTTCCACTCAGTTGACAGACCAACATAAATAACTGGTTAAAAAAGCATTTGTATTAATGTGATACATTTCATTTCCCATATTTGCTCATATTAACTTGATCACAAAATAAATCTGATTTCAGCACTTTGTTGTTGTTGTTTTTTTGACGCAGGTGTATGATGCGCGCTCAATAGGCTACATCAAAATGATTAGCCAAAACAGGTTTTATGGAACGGAATTCAACGGACATTAATGTCCACATCTCTATCATACGTGGAAATGTTAACGTGCATAAAAGTTTACTTTAGGATTTTCAGAAGATATCTTTTCTGGCACTAATAACTTCTTCCCGAAGCTTTGAGCGTAAAATAAGAATGTCTCTAAAATTACAATCAGTTAAAATACAGACCAAATGAATAATTAATTATTCTGGAATACATTCCAATAAATTATATGTGAACAGAGGAGCAACAAGTCAGAACTTGCTCTGCGCTACAATGGATACATTATAGATCGTTCAGGTGACATACTTTTACTACCCCAAGAATGCAACATCGCAGACTATTTATCGCGAAATTAACCAGAATGTGAAGAAATTACGACGGCCTGTCGGATGAAAGTGTCAAATCAGCGCGCAGTTATATACTGTAGCCTACCTGAGGTGATGATACTTTGGGAAACTGGATCCAGTGGAGAGCTTGGCGAAGTTCAGTGCTCTAATCCTGCTGTGACTGGAATAGAGCGAGTCTGTTGGAGGAAAGAGGTGTATCACCCCTTATTGTTAAATGAACGGCGAGGATCTGCGTAAGTCCAATCAGACGTTGTGGTGTAGGTGTGGTTTGAGGTTTGTGGTTATGCCCACCATCATCACTGACCACGCAGTCACAGTCTTGACATCAAAGGTGTTCGCCTTCCCCTTAAAAGGAGAAATTCATACTGCTGATTAAACGATGACACACATGGGATATTCATACTTATTTTCATGTCACTTTTGTATCTATTATGCGTAACTTTACACTTACATTGTGTACTTTTAGTATTGGTGGGGAACTGTAGATGTGTCTGAACAATCCAGCTTCATAACAGGCATATGTCCTCTTATTTTTGGATCATTTAACACTCTAGAACAATATCAGTCCAGCGTTTCCAAATGTCAGCTTTGTTGACATCTGCAGTTAATCTATTTTCACTGTCCTTTTTGAGCTAAGTAGGTTCTGGTTGTGTTCTTTGCCCCTGTAGACAGCTGATTCCCAGACACTGGTGACAATGTAATCTTTTGAGGGGGTAATTTAAAAGATAGCATCTGGATCTGTGTTTCAAAGCATACATGGCCGTCTTGAAGAGCCATTTGACAGGCCACATGCAGAGTTCATTAGCAGGGGTATCCATCTGTCAAGGTCCACCCTGGGAAGGTGGAAAGGGCAATTGCGTTACACATAATCACCCCTGCCAGCATCATCATTATCACTGTAAGACATAGTCAGACATCTGTGTCAGTCATGGGCATCATGACTGTTACAATCTTCACTGATTTATAAACTCAACAAAAAAACATAACAGGGTTCTTATTTAGTATGTCAAGTCATTATGTATGCCATTTCTAAGCACAGTCATGGGAAACTCACACCAGAGAAAAACATTTTCATCAGGGATCGAATGATTCTAGATGCAGTAGTAAGATAACAGCAAAGTCTCATCCTGATTGAAAGATGATTGGGTGTTGTGTTCCTGCCCCTACACTACTCCCAGGGAAAATAGCTTTTCTCACTTCTAAAATATCCACCTAAATCATTCTGACAGCCATCACAGATATCTCAATGGACAATCTCCTATGTTTCCTTAAGATGTGACAGCACACCCACTTGACACTTTGCCCAGCAACATAAATTAATTGGAATATCTGAGTGTTTGATTTGAAGCTGCAAGGGACTGAGAGGATGAGCTACCTTGATGGGCATTAGGCTGCAGATTGGGGGCACTTTTCTGTGTGATCTCTGATAACCAAGTCTGATGGAAGGCAACCAGCCTTGCACGACTGAAAGTGCAATGCCACTGTCATGTGACAGGACGAACTGCTCATACGCACAAAACAAAGTGAGATGCATATTAATTAATTACTGAAGTGAGTGATGCTTATTGTGTTTTGTTTATATTTAGTTTCAACAGCGTATCCAATAAATACATAGTTTCAAAGCAGTTCTTGCCCCAATGTTTGGCCTTCAGAATCCAATGAGTACAGGAAACCAATGCATAAAAAATGTAGTCAGGTATGAAAGAAACTCCGAACCGAACACTGACACTCAAATGCGACTTCAATACACTTTCACAAATGGGTGGCATCAAACCGTTGCATGCCGCATGAATATTTCAGCGAGTGCTTAATTCGGGCCTTTGAGCGTGGCTTCGTGCCCCATCTCCTGGGCATGCATAAATGCTGGTCCTCGGCAGGGGAACGTCCCTCTTGATGAAGGCATGTGTCAGACAACAAAGGGCAGGCACCAGCCCCAGAGCACCATCTCCCCAAAGGTTACCACGGCACTGGCACACACCTGTATGACTTAGTCATGAGCGCCAGCGCCCAAATATGGCCCTTCCTGCTCCCTGCGTCGCAGCACTCAATGTGAGCACAGGGAGAGAGGATCCAACGCCCGTGGAGGAAAGAGAGAAAAATCATTAACTGCTTTTTTTTCTATAATTAATAACAGCCCCCTCTCCCCCAATCAAAGAGCCACATCCTGCAGCACTATCTGAGAGGAGCCGGTGGGTGTCCCCCTCCCTCAGCCAGTGACACCGCGGGCTGTTTATTTCGAGCATGCTCTGGGTGCGGACCTCAGACTTCAAGGAGGATTAGGTTGAGACTTCCATGTGGCGACGAGGGGAAGTCACCAAACACAGGCTCAGGGGTGCATCAGGCCACCTGCTGTACTGCTAATATTACAACTGCCGGCATCCAGATCTATTATTTCTTTATTTGTTGTTGGCACTTAGTCCAACAGCAGATGGGATTTTGACAAAAAAGATGCTTGATAAGGAGAGAGGTTAGGCTCAGGGGAAAATATAGTGTTTGGTACAGGTTTAGCTGGAACGTCACACATGGAGATTGCATTATCTGTTGGTTAAGTCCCGACGGACCTTACAAGCACCTGCCCGTCAAACTTTATTTTGACTGGAGAGCCGGAAGTCACTGTTTAATGTCTCGATGGATGTCAGTTTGGTATATCTTATGTCTGTACCTACAATTTCCATCAGGGTGCTTGGGACACTATTTAAATACAGTGCTTGAATACAGATTGATTGATAGAAATTGATTGGCGGTCAAACAAATTGAACAGCCTGTAATCTACTGTCTGGATAGTTTGTGAGCATGGCATATGACCATGGCCTAACAAATTCAAAAGCATTTTACACACAATCAGAAAAACCAAGTTGAAAAATCCCATGACAAATGATGAAAACTGTGCTCTGGCTCCTTGCTGTGGCAAAGTGATTGTCGGATTGCCAGGTTTGCTTGTGGTTGTCAGTGATTGATAATCACACCCTTATCTGTGCTAGCATGGTTCTTTTTTGCAATTACAAGCCAGCAGGACCTCATCTGGAGATCAACAGGCTTGCAGCTGGGTTAGATGTAATGCTGAATTTGTAGATAAATCAGATTTTCTCACCAGGTGTGCTGAGATTTCAGCATGGGGAACAGAATTGTAAACTCATGTTTACTGTGTATTTTGCCTTCACCTTTGAAACAGACAAACTGATTATAAACTGACATACTGATTCCTTTAAACCACATTTGTCTCCTAACCAGAGTACTTGCCACCGCCCTCTCATGAACGTTCCGCTACATTCAATAAAACCTGAAACATAAGCAAACATATGTCCCTTTGTGCGTATGTACTGTATGCCAACGCTTACGCCAACGTTTGGAAGCCAACGCTATTCCTTGCCTTACATGTTTGGAGACACTTTTCGGATCTCCCACGTCATGGACGAAGAGTGAATGAGACATGACGTCTGACGAGATGCAGCCTGACAGCTGTGATTGGCGGTCACGCTCGGCTCAGTCACAGCAGGCAGCGCGCACGATGGCGTCTCCATGGCGTCCAGCAGCTTCGCCTGACTCTTGCTCGGCATAAAAGAACACAGACAGGTGGAAGTAACGACAGCCCCTACGACTTTCCGGCCTTTTCAGGCTTGACTGGGAGAGGAAAATAGAGCCATGGTACAACGGGCACCGTGTGAATGAGAGGGGGAGCAGTGTGAAAGGGTGTGAGTTCACGAAGAAACACATCTAGCCTTCACAGATATTTCAATCACATTTCAGATCGGATTTCTAAAGAGGCGTGGAGGCATCTTTTTAATGTGTTAGTTATATTACATGTCATTCTTATAGGCTGAATCAATAACGACAGTTGGTTTCAGCCTTGGGTTAGCCGGCCCATTTTCATGTGCAATTCCTCTATTTACACAGACTGCGTCACTAAGCAGTCCACATCATGTCTGAATGCTGTTAAACTAAATAAGCATCCTTCTTAATTTATTATCTCAAAGCATCAGAATACTTCAGCATAGGCATGTGAATAGGCAGCAGCCTTGGTGGAGGGAATATATTGAATATATTGAATAGAGGCTAGACAGGATGTACTGTATATTGCCACTGCAGTGGCAACATTATATCTGCCCAGGCAAGTTCATGTGGAGGCATGGCCTGCTGCCTTTAGGTGCTTTTATACTGCAGGAACTCGTGTGCCGTTTAAGGGGGGTCAGCACCTTGAGGCAGTTTTCCACTGTAGGAACCGCCCCTGTAGGACTTCTTTCAGGGCTGTTTCCGGGGCCAAAATGAGTACCCACTCCAGGGTAGGTACTTCTGTATGGCCCTGAAACTGCTGGGAACACAACAAAATAAATTGTTACAGTCACTGAATGAACACTGAATAATAGGCGTTAAAAAAATCAAAGTAATTACAGCTGCCATGAAGCCATTTCATCTTATGTTTGCAACTCTATGACAAAATTCAACTGTCAACTCGACCTTGAGGTGATACTTATGTTATCTAGAAAATCTCTAATAAATGAATAAATATATTTATAGCAAAATATTGTTCTACATCACTTGTAGGTCCGTAGCTTCTGCACCGCATTTGAAACAGAACGAGGTTGAAATGGCCAGAAGAGTTTCTGCAGTGGAAAAGCACCTTTTGTGTTCCCAAGCACATCATCTCTCAAAGCCCTCAATGGACAAAAACTCAAGGACAGAATGACTGTGTCCTGAGGCTCTCTATCCCCATCAATCACCTTTTAAAACTGCTATTCAGGAGATGACACTGTGTACTGAGACTTGACCAAACAAACTGAAGAGGAGATAGAAAATGTGCGCAAATGCAACTGAGCATTTGTTTTTAACTACAAAACTAGCAGTGGACTGAAAATTGTTTGGAAGGGAAGAAGAAAACTACAAAAGAGTAAAGAAGAGAAGAGAATCTGTCAAAAGATACTGACTGGCGCGGCGGAGGAGTTCTTTATCGGATGCCTTAGCCCTAGCACAGACAAGGAGGTCAGCTGGGGATCTCTTGGTGGTGAGCGGGGCCTGAGGGAGGGAAGATGGGAGATGTAGTGCTGGTAAAGGAAGTGTCAGACTCCCAAAGAGCTCGCCAAACAGTCGACTTACCAGGCTCCCGCGTTGACAAGCCCCCCTGAGGGCCACACAATGGACACCGAAAATAGACTGTGCAGGAGGAAGCCCACTCAGCCCCTAGCCCGTGCAGCCTCACACACACACACACACGTCAGCGATTGGTTTAATGGCCTGTAATTAAATGTCGTGACGCCGCGGAAGAACCTCCCGCCATCACAATGACATAGGTACTGTCCAACTCCAACCTCACTTCATCACTCATCCCTGGAAACCTTCAGTGCACTTCAGGTCAACAGTTTAGTGATCACTGTTCAGTGATCAATGCTAGGTGGCAGAGTGTCTCCATCTCTCTTGAACACTGAGATTCAATGTTTCTCAACTAGAAGATGGGATGTCTGGGTTGCAATTGGCCATGAAATAACCATGCCGAGTCGGTGTTTCTGGCCTGGAGTTTCACCCTCCATCCTCTCTGTATTCCACTGATTCCTTGTCATCTCTCTGCTATCGTCCACCGGAGAGACAGCTCGAGAAAACTAGGCCCTTCAATTTCGTTTCGGCTCCTCCGTATCGCATCCGAGGCGGGTTACGGTTCTCTGAGTAACGCTGCTTATTCATTGTTCGTCACGTAAGTCCAGGAGGAGAACAATGCTGTGTGACACAGCTGAGGAAGCCTTTTGCCCATTCTCTCCTTCTTTTCAAGAGGCAATCAGTTGCTGTTTCTGTCTTCTCTCTCTCCACTTGGTTTTGCCCTCTCCATGCCTCTGCTCTTTTTTTGTGTCTTTTCAAAATCTCTATCTACCTTGCGCTACCTCTCTCATGTCTGAGACTGATAGGCTGATTTATATTTCAGTCTGCACAAACACTCTAACCACTTGAGTTATTTACTGATTCAAATCATTTCCATATACAATAAACATCAGTGCAATTTATATTTTATGTCAGACACAAATATTGACTTGTGCCAGCATCTGATGTGATCACACACCTTCTCCAAGCAGAAAGCCCATGAAGTTCAATATCATGATTGCATTTAAAGGGGGTCTCCCACTCCTTGGTAGATTTGAAGGCTTAACCACACTGGAATTATTATTTATAGTCCAGCCCGTGGCTGGAGGCTATAAGACTTAATCTAACTTCTAAATAATCAGTGTTAGCAGATGCAGGGAAAACATAAAACAATAAAAGTGTATTGCTATTGTCAGTAAAGGGCAGTATTAGCAGATGAAAAAGTGAACATCCTCAGCATAAGCTTTTGTATTGATTTGTGAAGCTGGTAGAAAAAGAATGAAAAGAAAGCTAGAAGCTAGCAGCATTTCCCACTGATACTGGAGCTGGTGCAGTCACCAGGTGCAGCTCTTGCCCCCTAACCTGGCAGACCTGTTGTGGCACTATGGAAAGAGAGTGGGTGAGGAGAGACCAGCCTGGCACAGGCACTACGGGTAAACCACGGCTGAGAGGTCAGGGCGCTCTGGTCCTTCTCTGGGTAGGACCCCATCTGCGCTCGTGACTCAGTAGTGCTTTTCATTCTCATTATGTCACCCGGGCTCACTTGAAAAGACCCATGTCCTCTCTCTGCTCTGCTTTCAGCTGTGCTCTTTTTCAATGAGTGGGTGTATGGTGGAGGTATCAGGTGGCTGAGTGTAGCCCAGCTGTGATGTTCCATGTGTCTCTGCGGAAAGACGGCATTAAAGAGAAACGTCTACATACTCCACGAGTCCGCAGAGTCTGTTGTTTTGTTGTGTCACTAAAGATGCATTAGAGGACTGAAGTGGATTGAAGCCTGTGCTGATGCACAGGTAGGACCCACTCGAACACCATCAAAACCTCCTTTCCCTCATGTAACATGCTGCATGGCTGAAACTCAGAGAAAATCCTTATTCTGGGAACAGGAAGAGCACTTTCAAACTCTCACGGTGGAGAGACTGTACGTACTTTGATGTAAACTTCTCTTGCAAATGGAATTATTCACATTAATAAATGTGTGAGTGTGTGTTTTGTGTGTGTGTGTGTGTGTGTGTAGTTGTGTGTGTGTGTGTGTTTTTAATGACGTCTGTGGGTGTGTTTCTGTATCAAAGCCAAGAGAGGAAATATATCTTTCAGGCAATTTTTTAATGCTAGAATTAAGGACTTTATTCAGTTAGGACTAGCTGGGCGTTGTGTATATTCCTTTGTTAGTCTCATCATTTTTCTGACTTAGATAGTGTAGAAGGAGAAAATGTGCCTGTTTGTCTGTTGTGGGGTGGGGATGAGCCGAAATTACTGCAAAATAAGTGATGTTCTTGCTGCCATTTGTGCTGTGAGGGAAGTCCAACACCTGTCCAATCCCTTGGTCCTCTAGACTGTGAGCAGGTCAGCCTTCAATTCAGCACAGCTTGAATATACTTTATCCCAAAAGGCCCTTTGCAAAAACATGTCAGTTGTGTGCACGTGTGTGAATGATGCGCTTTGACCTGATAATTACCCTAGACAACACCTTAATTGCCCACAATTAGCCAAGCAGATCCTCAAGCTATACAGCTCCTCATAAAGCTGTTCCTTATGTAGTATAGCTCATAATGGATGATTCACGCTCGCCTCTGATCCAATCAAATACGGTACAGTAGATTATAATTCACTTGTGGACATGTCTACATTACTAAACTAGGTTTTGTATGTCTCTAGGATCATCAGAGGCTTAGAGATCATATACATGATGAATGGCCGTGCGTCTGCCCTAATGGATGCCGTAAATCCCTGAGTCCCAGGCTCATAACAGCTGGTGTCTTGTCTCTCCTCTGAGGAGTCTCTCTCTCTTGCCATCCTTTTCATACAAGCTTTACTCATCCCCTTCCTGGCCTAAGCGATTATTTCAATAAATGATCCATGCTCATTGGACTGAGTGTGACGAGGATGAATGACAGACCTGAGGCATGTGGTGAGAGAACAAGAGAATGTTGCACCTGTTCCAAGGCGACTGGGAAATAGTAGTAGTGTCCCGAATCTGTGCAGCGCATAGGCGAGGTTGACTGATGGCTGTGGTGGTGTTTCCTCTGTTCCTCTGGTGTTTGTGAGAGGGGCTGACAGGCTGCATCACGGACCTTTGGCGTGGAGATGAGCCAGTGGTATTATTCGTTTTCATCAGACCTCCCTACATCCTTCCGACGCCTGTCTGCCTGTACCTCCCCACACCCCCCTAAGAAATATTTAAGTGTAAATTGCCGCATGACAGAGATCACTGTGGGCCAGGCAATAGCAGAAAAGGAAATTGGAAGGTACTAAACTCCCTCTGATTGCATTATGCTGCTAAATTGCAAGGACGCTTCTGTATTATGTCTTTGTTCGATCTCTGTCTGTGTCAGAGGACTTGCTTTTGAATGGCGAGTGTATGTATCGACCATATTGCTTGGCATCACAGTAACAACATGCAGCCTTAGGTTTCATCATTGAATGCTCAATTCACAAGGAATATTCTGAAAATACTGCCTTCACTTAATATCAGCAAAGACTAAAATGAGCAAGAAGAGAAGCAGAGAACAGCAATAACTGCCACCTAATTAAGCCAGCATATTGTGCAATGCCCTTGACACATAGTCCTGCCATGTCTGCCAGAAATGATTACTTAGCACTGCCAAAGACAACAGCTTTGCTAGGTTACCTGGGAATAAAAGCGTTGTGTAAGAAGGTGAACAAGTCCATCTGCCAGCTTTTAAAACATGGCTAATCACCGAACAGACTTGGAGGGCGCAAAGGTCAGAGCTGTGGACCAAAGCAAAAAAGAAGTTCCATATGACACACCGGTCTTGACATTTGTCATTTTTGTCACTTTTGTGTGAGAGCACAAAAGCTAGGTGAGTCCATTAAACACACTGTTAATGTGATTTCTTCTCCTCTCTCCCTGTCGATTAACACTAAATAGATGTGGTTACTGCTGCTGTAGGAGAGCCATTCTTTCCTTACAGGCTCACTGGAGGACTCAACAGAGTTCACGAAGGGTCAACACAGACCTTCCTTGCAGCGCTTATCAACGTCAGAAGCCGGTCAAAGTGAAACGGTAGGCCATGGACAACGAGCCGTGCTCCAAACAAGGAGGTGTCACAGCAGCAGTGCTGTCTGCCTTCCTCCCCCACATCCACCGCGTGAGGACCAGAGTGCGAAGCGTAAATGGTTCGGCACGCAGAGCAAAAGAGAGGTCGCCCCGCAATCACCTGTGGTCTTTCACAAGCCAACACAGCTGCCGGGGGAGAGCGCAGTGAATACAAATATGACCAAGCTTAGGTCCGGGGCTTAGAACCGGCACACAGCTGCTAATCAATCTAGGCAGCAACAGCGTGGGAAGGACTACATACTCCGACAAAACACATCGCTTTTATAAGAAGGTCTTGACTAGTAGACTATGCTCTTATGCATTATTGAATAAGACATAACATACCTGGGAAGTCATGTAAGTAAGATTGGGGGTAGATATTAAGGGCCTGATTTACTAATATGCGAGCGCTGAAACAAATACATTTACCAAGTAGCCAGGCCTCTCCAAAATCACCGTTGCTCAATCATGCATAGATGGCACTATTCCGGAAGATAAAACTGTCATGGACAAACCACTACCACGTAAGTAATGGTCATGTTGGCATCGCATATGACCTGGACATTCATTGAATATGTGTGCTTTCTGTTTCGTTAAACGTGTTCGTGGATTGAAGATGGGGCTGTTTGCAATGAATGGCTCCAATTACGTTCGGAAAGTTTAATTTCAGCTATCGTGGTAGGGAAATGTATATTGACCAGTGCCCCGTAGCAATGCGTCGAGTACCTGGGTGAATATTTGGCTGAGTGAAGGCTGAGATATACCAACTGATGCTATAACTGTTTGAAATGATCCGATGCCAATATTTGTTTACCAACTGATTGAATGGAATGTGTTGGAGGGTTCGATGTCGTCTCTGATCTGGTTCAGTAATTGAAGTATTGCGTGGCTGGTTAACCTGTACCGTCTAATGATTTGTGGTTCGCTTAACTGAAAATGTGTTATACGAGTTGAAAAAAATATTTTCTGTGCGCTGTCTCTGTCTTCTTTCTTCGCCTTGCTATTATCACTGCTGCCATATCAAAGTTTTCAGAGTCAACGGAAATGCGCTTCCTGGTTAAGACGTGCTTTTATGAGGCGGAGAATTAGCGTGCAAATCGGAGACTTGCACTCGCCAGGCAGTTTAGTAAATTCCACGCAATACATCATTAGGCGCACTCCTCCGATTAAATAGCGCTTTACGCCCACGTTACCACCCACGTTTTGTGCCATCCCACTTTTTGGCAGGTACACACCCCCAAAGCGTTAATATGCGACTCTACTCAAATGCGCCCCCTTAGTAAATACCGTTTTATGTTTACGACTGCTATTTTACGCCAGAAATGGGCGCAATCCTGTTAGTAAATCAGGCCCTAAAAGTCAAAAGTCAGAATCTTAAAGAAAGGCCTACTGCCACCGGCCTCTGTAGTTGAAACTCTTGTTAAATGACACCAACGTTTAATGGTAATTGTAATCCAATTATGTTTTCAAAAAGCTGGATACAAAAGCCTTGCATCAGATAGCCAATGCAGATGACATACAAAGAACTAGGGAAAGTTTGAGTTTGATATTTGATGTATGAGAGTGAAAGAATAAAGAAGAAAGGAGAGGAAAAGAGCAGAAGTCACAATAAAGTGAAATGATGAGGAAATAGGCAGCAAAGAGAACAGGAGTGTTTCTCTAAACAAGTTATGCATGTTGTCTGCCGTAGGCCCAACAGAGCTTTGAAAGTATCTCACTAAAAACATAGCATATTAGTCTAGCAATCAGTGACGAGAATTTGCCACTCAGAGTAAGTGAAAGGTTGTGTAATTAGTTTAGAGGTTTTGTCAACTGTATTTAACTATCATAGATCACAAACTGTGGTGTTGCCACACTTTTGTGTCTGACAACATAAAGCGAACTCACGTCACAGATTGATAGCTGAAAGCCTGACTGTTGATGCTTGAGATTTCTTCCACGGTGGCAGTTTTTGCAACAGCATGACACTTTGTTTGGTTTGGAGCCACGATCAGCATGTCATGTCTGCTTATTGGAAACTGATGGCCATTGTGTCATGACAGACTGTACCGATACGCTGTCTAGAGAACACGTCACAGACACAATACGCCACCGGCCCCCAGAATGATGGACCCTGGCAGAAATCTCCCTGTAGGACCGATGACCCCTCCACCCGGGTTCCGGTGAAAACAAAGAGGAATGCGTCGTGCTAAATCACCACTGGGTTACATTGTATATACACATGTTAGCAGGGCGGGAGAGTATTGCTATACTTGAAGCATCTTCTTAAGCTGTGTTGTTACGTGGCTTGTCCCCTGTGACAGTTACGAATGTTTCCACTATATTCTTTCCTCTGACTTTAATTACATTATTTGATTATCAGTTTCCCTCGTTGCACAACACCAGATGATGATCTGTCCCGTGTCGGTTCATATCAGTGTCTTCCATTTGAAACTGGCTAATGGGTCTGGGATTTCATCAGCTCAAGAATCGAGATTTAAATCCTGGTTAAGACCTCCATAAGGATGCCACGGTCTTATTTATGCACCCATCGTCTTTTGAATGTCCTATTTTTTGAGTGAACATTCAAGTGTTTATATGAATGTGTGTAAGCGTGTGCTTGTCTGTGCATATGTATTCAAGAGTATTTGTGTGTGTGTGTGTGTGTGTGTGTGTGTGTGTGTGTATGTGTGCATATATGTGTGTTTTCCTGATGGAGATCTTGGGTTAATGTGACAAGCTGTTGATTGGAGGGCCCTCTTTTCCCGTCTCTGCAGGAGACAGCGAGAGGACAGATAAACGCCCACACACTGCACACACGCACACTGCACACACAAGATTGATGACCCAAGGCTCTCCCCTCTGCTCTGTCTCCCCTAACTGACAACTGCCATCCATAACAGGCCGGGCCACACACGTAATTCAATTACTTTCATAACACCTACTCTCTGAGTAAATACAGTTGGTACAATCCCATCTCATATTGAGTTGGACATTTCTCCCAAAAAAATGTAGTGAGGTGACAAATGTTATAAACATAATGTCAATGTGATATCAACATGACCTCAACATGATAAATAGCCTACTGCATTTGCTCATCACCTGATTTCAGTGAAGCCATATAATGCAGGCTTGTAACATTTTGTTAGGCATGTTCTTAATTTGTAACTAGATCTTCAAAATGTATTTGGCTAGGATATGATTATATGAAGTACTGACAGACCTGCTCTCAGTGCTCTGTCCAGGACATTCACTATGTAGCTTTGCACTACAGATCAGAATACTTAAGAGACTTGAGCAAGACACTGAACCAGGCACGACGCCATGGGTGGGCCTGGGTGGGCCTGGGCCCGCCCATTTCTGGCCAGGCCCACCCGAATCTTTCAAAGAAGGAAAAAATATATATACAAGATTATACAATGTATTATATTTTCCAAGTCTACGATCAAAGAAATTGTAAGCATGTACGAATTGTGTGGATATAATTTGTATTAAAAAAAGTGATGCTTATGACGGTTGCGACGTGGACCAAGTCTTGTCATTAGCGTCAGTTGAATGTTTGGCCGCTTTCTACCTCAGAGCAGCAGTCGAGCTTTCGGAAGTTGGTATTTCTCCTGTGTGCAGATTTAGTTCGGTTCGGTGTATTTTGATTTCAGTGCCAAACAAGTAGGCCCTATGGCTACTTTATTGCGATACTTTTAAACGCTCAAACCACAAAATGAGCCAAAAGTCAGTGAAGTCACTGTCACAACCCAGGGTCCATCCGGATCATCAGGACCAGCTGCTGCTAGCAATGTTAAAATGTGAATAAGTCTTTTAGCCTTCTTGTCTAAATTTTTATTGTATTTGGAATATTCTGAATGAAAAAGAAAACCAATTCATTTCAACAAACTGTATCTGTGTCATCTTTGATTTTCTGGATAATAATTATCAATAATTATCAACTTGCTCTTATTGCTTATTGTGAGAAGCTGCAACATTTATGTCCCGTAAGGCACCTCGTAGAATTAGCCTGGGGTACGTTACGTTACCAAGTTCCAGTTTACTCCCGTGAGATCTGTACTGTAAACCAACAGTTGTGTTTTCAGTACGTGTGTAGTAGTGGGATTTGATATGATGATATTGATTTGTCACACCTCCTTATAGTTTAAATAATATAATTAGCATACATGCATGTTGTATGTGACACATTTTGGATGTGGGTAGGCTAATCTCTGAAGAAACGGAAGAAAACAGATGTGAAGTAGCAGTGAAATGTTGACACATCATCCACATGGCTCGCTAGCAGTGCTGGTTGTGATAAACCGTGTCTGTCTGGATTAAAATGGACTAATCGCAAGAAGTCCTGCTATCAAGACAACGTTTTAAGGTAGGACGTTTGGTTATTCATTTTGCCCACTGCTGTGGCACATTTACTTGGGCTAATATGGTTTGGTTTTGAAACATTGTCTTCAAAGTGATGGAAGAGTCGCGTTTTTAAAATGCATTGATTCCAATGGTACGGCGCGTTTAGCGTGCGCGCCCCTTCTCCACCACGCGTTGCGTCTTTGAAGCGTTTTTTAGGTGCGCTTAAAAGTTGAACTATTCTCAACTTTCCAGCGCAAGGCAGGGAAGCGCACCACTTCTGTTTTGGCCGCAGCACTTTGCCAAGGCGTTACTGAAGCATTTCTGCCTGAAAAAAGACGCGTATGTGTATTTGAGCCCTTATTGGGTCAACATGTTTTTGACGACTTTATGTTTATGAAGTGCCACCCAAAAATGTTATGGCCCACCCGAAGCTGAATTTCTGGCGCCGTGCCTGCAACCCCTAATTGCTCCTCTTGTGCAGTGTGCCATCAGTGTAAATGTAAAAAAAAGAAATGTGTATAAATCCTTTTGAGTCGCTTTGGATAAAGGCGTCTGCTAAATGACTAAATGTAAATGTAAAGGATACCTGTTAAAATGTAAGAACTGCTTTTTTTGCAGGAAGTGGCCAAACACATTACAGATCTGGTAAACTTTCAGTTCACTAACTTTTTAATCAGAATTGTCAGTATTTGGTCACTTCAAGCCAAGTTTGTAGGCTATTGACTCGTTAGATTGCTAGTTTTAGATGAAAACGCAGTAGTGCTTCTTCACGGTTGGTTTAATGGATGTTCTAATTACAGTCCACAATTTTAGTGGTTTTATTGATGACGAAAGGACAAAAAGGGAGGGTAAGGAGGGGGTTAATGGGTTTGGAAGGAGTATAAAGAACAATCAGAATTGTCAGTATTTGGTCACTTCAAGCCAAGTTTGTAGGCTATTGACTCGTTAGATTGCTAGTTTTAGATGAAAACGCAGTAGTGCTTCTTCACGGTTGGTTTAATGGATGTTCTAATTACAGTCCACAATTTTAGTGGTTTTATTGATGACGAAAGGACAAAAAGGGAGGGTAAGGAGGGGGTTAATGGGTTTGGAAGGAGTTTAAAGAACAATCAGAATTGTCAGTATTTGTTCACTTCTAGCCAAGTTTGTAGGCTATTGACTCATTAGATTGCTAGTTTTAGATGAAAACGCAGTAGTGCTTCTTCACGGTTGGTTTAAAGGATGTTCTAATTTCAGTCCACAATTTTAGTGGTTTCATTGATGACGAAAGGACAAAAAGGGAGGGTAAGGAGGGGGTTAATGGGTTTGGAAGGAGTATAAAGAACAAGGAACAATGAATGAAACTGAATGTGGATGGTATCAGACCAGACATAAGAGCTCATAAGCCTCGTCACATGCATTGCCCGAGAATGTGCCAAGATGAGTAATTGACTACGTGCAACCAATTTCTTCAGGGAACAGCTGTAGCCTCAGAGAAATTAAATTGATTGACGATGCATTGAGGATCACAACCGGCCAATGCAATTCACCGGTTTTGTCGATTATTTTCAGGGTGGTTTCTGAAGCTGCCATAAAGATATTCCAAAGATGATTTTGAAACTCTCCCAAATCCCTTCTGGATACTAGTATTATTTGCAATCAAGATGTAACAAAAGCTGTCTGAGATAATCAGTCATCAATGTTTATAGAGCTTGCACGTAGCTCCTAGCATTAGTCCTAAGAATGGCAATAACTGTTGTGTCATACTCAGAAACAGAGGCGCTGTGAGGGGTAGGGGGTTGGGTGGGATGATTCCAAGGAGCCTGCACTGACATAAATCATTGTCATTGATATTATAATCTATCTATTTCTATTTGTTTTGGTAAAATCATCCAGAAGGTTTTTATATGTCACCCCTCTCTCTCTATAGGGAGGGAAAGTGAAAACCTACACCTCTAGTTGTAACGCTCCTATCGGAGAGCAGTGTACATGCCAATCCCAATACTACCAAGCCATATCAGTGAAGTTATCGGAAAGTAAATAAATCAGTGTTTTTACAGTGATAACTTTGAAAATGTCAAGTGATATTGAGCTTGCTCATGTCACTTGCCCTGTTCACTATAGCAAATTGTTGTATTTGACTGGACCCTTCTGTGCTGCACTGGACCAAAGTGCAGCACACTCTTTATTCGACTGGGGCTACACCACTCGGGCTTAACCACTGGGGCTACACCACTTTCTGTACAACACCTATCTTTTACGTCATTCTATGTGTTAAGAGCTGGGCAAGGAGTGGTTTGGCCCTGCTCAGGAGGGATTCCAAAATGAGCATGGCAGGGCACTGTTTGGTGCCGTTTATTGGAATTGCGAATTAGCTTGGCACAAATCGGCGTGGCCAAAAGTGCCAGTTATTTCATTGATAATATTTTGCTAACCAAACTAACCCAACTAACATATTTTCCTGTGTATAACTAAAGCTTCCTGTCTAGAGGATGTAGTGACTGCTGTAAAAAGGGCAGCTGACTAAAAGGGAAAGACCACATGACAACTGGCAGAAGGCAGCTGGCAGAAGGAAATAGACCCCACTGGGGATGCTTTGGGATAGCAACCAGTAGCAGCAGCATCTGTGGCAAATACATCCAGGTAGATGCACCCAACTGAACAAACAAGAACAAACAACTAACTAACTAATACTAATCAAAGTGTTACCAAAGAGCTGGTGGTGGACTACCGGCGGAGCAAGAAGAGGGCCCCCCCGACCCCTATCATCATCCGAGGGGAGGAGGTGGAGGGGGTGGACAATTACAAGTTCCTGGTAGGGATGTGCATCTCCATCAGGAGGACGATACGATACACATCTCGATGCACTGCCAACGATCCGATACATTCAAGATACATAAAAGCAGCTACTAATGCGATACGATACGATTCACCCCTATTGCGATGCAGTGCGATTCGACACGATACGATTCTACACGATGCGATTCAACAAGATGCGATGCTAAATAATACAATTCTATGCAATTTAATATGATACATAATGATTTATTTATTTGTCAGACAACAAATCAGTAACAAGGTTTCTGACAAAAGAAAACATGAATGTGTAATGTGTATGTGTATGTATGTGCATAAGTGTGTTCTGAATGCAACATTTTTTACTATACCTGACAGTCACAACACAGTTTGCTTCATCCTAAACATGTGGATCAACTGCCTCACACACTAAATTTTACTAATTTGTCCTATTTTCAGGTTTTTCTTAAGGAATATGAGTTGATCCACATGATCAGGATGAAGCAAACTGCGCTGTGCTGTAACTATGTCCCCAGCCGTGCTAAACACTCTTTCAGAGGGTACACTCGTTGCTGGGATGCACAGGTAGCTCTTTGCCAAGGATGAAAGCAGTGGAAGATCCACTTGTTTTTTCCACCACTGCAACACATCACCACTCAAAGCTAAAGAATCCCTCTCTCTGTACTTTAAGATTTCTGCCCTAGCCCTCTCCCTTGTGGTCTCTCGCAGTGAGGAAATCCCCAAACATCTGGTTCAAGGCTGTCTTCTTGGGGGGGACATCATCTATGGAATGGGACAGAAAAGCACAGTGAATTATCAGTTGTGTTATATAATATAGTAAGATAGTATTGTAAGTCATAACTTTGTAAGATATTGTATGTCATAATTTTGACATTTTTTTTTAACACAACTGATAATCCACAGTGCTCTTTTGTTCCATTCCATATATATTATTTAAATAATATTTTATAACTATATATATATACAGCCGCGGAAAAAATTAAGAGACCACTTCAAAATTATCAGTTTCTCTGGTTTTACTATTTTTTGGTATGTGTTAAAGTAAAATGTACATGTTTGTTTTATTCTATAACCTACTGGCAACATTCCTACCAAATTTCAAATAAAAATATTGTCATTTAGATCATTTATTTGCAGAAAAATGACAATTGGTCAAAATAGCAAAAAAGATGCAGTGTCTTCAGATCTCGAATAATGCAAAGAAAACAAGCTCATATTCATTTTTAAACTACACAATACTAATGCTTTAACTTAGGAAGAGTTCAGAAATCAATATTTGGTGGAATAACCTTGATTTAAAATCACAACTTTCATGTGTCTTGGCATGCTCTCCACCAGTCTTTCACATTGCCGTCGGGTGACTTTATGCTACTCCTGGCGCAAGAATTCAAGCAGCTTGGCTTCTTTTCATGGCTTGTGACCATCCATCTTCCTCTTGATCACATTTCAGAGTTTTTTTTATGGGATTCAGGTCTCGAAATTGGGCTGGCAATGACAGGGTCCTGATCTGGTGGTACTCCATCCACACCTTTACTGGCCTGGCTGTGTGGCATGGAGCATTGCCCTGCTGGAAAAAACACTTCTCAGAGTTGGGGAACATTGTCAGAGCAAAAGGAAGCAAGTTTTTCTTCCGGGACAACGTTGTACTTTGCCTGGCTGAGGTTTGTAAAAGACCATAAGGATTGAACCAAAGCTGACTGGAGGTCCCTAAGTTCGTCTTCTCTGATGAGTCCAATTTCACAGTAGGTGCAAGACTCTGTGGCTTGTAGGCCTCTCCAGGTCTCAGTCTAACCATCAGACGACCATGTGTTGGGCAAAGCTGAAAATTGGACTCATCAGAGAAGACGAACTTAGGGACCTCCAGTCCGCTTTGCTTCAATCCTTATGGTCTTTTACAAACCTCAGCCAGCTCATTTTTTCCGCGGCTGTATATATATATACAGTACTGTGCAAAAGTTTTAGGCAGGTGTGAAAAAATGCTATGAACTAAGAATGCTTTGAAAAATGTAAACAATAAATGTTTATTTTTTATCCATTTACATGGTAAGACTGAGCACAGCAACAAGACACAACGTAGTTATACAGCATCAGCAGGGTCTCTCCCAGACAAATATTTCAAAGCAGACAGGGGTTTCAAAATGTGCAGTTCAAGCTCTTTTGAAGAAGACGTTGAGGATCGTAGACGCAGTGGTCAGCCAAGGAAACTTAATGCAGCTGATGAAAAACCCATCAAGCTTATTTACCTTCGAAATCGGAAGATTTCAAGCAGTGGCATCAGCTCAGAACTGGCAGAAACCAGTGGTACCCAGGTACAGACATTTACTGTCCGGGGAAGTCTGGCCAGAAGTGGTCTTCATGGAAGAGTTGCAGCCAAAAAGCTCTACCCCGACAAGGAAACAAGGCCAAGTGACTGAACTAAGCACGAAAACATAGAAACTGGGGTGCAGAAACATGGCAGAAGGTGCTCTGGACTGATGAGTCAAAATTAGAAATATTTGGCTGTAGAAGAAGACAGTTTGTTCGCCAAAGGGCTGGAGACAGGTACAATAATGAGAGTCTGCAGGCAACAGTGAAGCATGGTAGAGGTTCCTTTCCAGTTTGGGGCTGCATTTCTGCAAGTGGAGTTGGAAATTTGGTCAGGATGAATGGAGTCTTCAATGCTGAGAAATACAGGCAGATACTAATCCATCATGCAATACCATCAGGGAGGCGTATGATTGGCACCAAATGTATTCTGCAGCAGGAACATAACCCCAAACATACAGCCAATGTCATTAACAACTATCTTCAGCTTAAAGAAGAACAGAAAGTCCTGCAAGTGATGGTATGACCTAGCCTGACGATGTCATACTCATAATTCTAGTCAGAATATGAGTCTGAGATCGGACAATTGGGCTGTGATTATGGGGCGTGTTTCAACGAACCAGGAAAGAAAATTCCTCTTCTCTGAATTGGATACCTAGAACCAATCAGCGCAACGTAGTATTACCATCTGACAGATTAAACTTTTACCTGCTCCCGTAGGAAGGACGGCAAAAACATCTTTTCAATCGACAAATGCCTTGATCGCGTTTCTCTGTTCCTCTTTCAAAATGAATGCGCTGTCAATATCTGCTGAGATATGCCTGCTCACGTTACTTAATTAGCACTCAAGGCTAGAAGCTACCATTAGTTTTAACGATTATTTTGGCCAACACGTTAGCATAACCGATCAATAATGGTCTAGAGTGCTTTAGTTAGGACCTAAAATCCTCGGCAACACTCGTTTTGCGTATACACAACTAACCGAGTCAATGTAGACATAAAAAAGTCGTGTAGATAGCTTAAATCATATAAAATATGTCCCACTAAGCTCCCGAGACGGCGCCATCTTTGTTCGATGTATATTCCGGTATATTCTATCTATTCTGTCCATCAACGTATAAAGCCCGCCCTTACAATTTGATTGGTTTAGATTGCGTTTCAACCTTTTTGAAACGTTAAATCTCTCCCAACTAACTCGATTCCAGACTGAATCTCCCAGACCAAAATTTTTGTGGGCGGAGTTCAGGCTGGTATCCAGGCTAGGTATGACCCCCACAGAGCCCTGATCTCTACATCATCGAGTCTGTCTGGGTTTACATGAAGAGACAGAAGAATTTTAGGAAGCCTACATCCACAGAAGATCTGTGGTTAGTTCTCCAAGATGTTTGGAACAATTTACCAGCCGAGTTCCTTCAAAAACTGTGCGCAAGTGTATCTGGAAAATTGATGCTATTTTGAAGGCAAAGGGTGGTCACACCAAATTTTGATTTAATTTAGAATTTTCTTCTGTTCCTTCACTGCATTTTGTTAATTTATGAAGAATTGATGAAAATAAACTGTTAACACTTCCATTTTTGAAAGCATTCTTAGTTTACAGCATTTTTTCACACCTGCCTAAAACTTTTGCACAGTACTGTATATATATAATAAATGCATCTTAAAACATTATTTTATAACTTTTGGCACAGTTCCTATCAGAACAAACCTCTCTCTTCCTCTGGGCTTCTGTCAACCTCTGCCTGGCCCTCAGTCAGTGTGCCACTGTCACTTGCCTGTCCCTCAGTCAGTGTGCCACTGTCACCTGCCTGGCCCTCATTGAGTGTGCCACTGTCACTTGCCTGACAAAAATCAGTATAAAGGAGACTAGCTGCTAGATTTCTTTTTCCAATTCAAAGAAGACACAGGTATTTGTAACAAACAATTCAAGTAACAAATAGAGAGTTTAGCTACGGTTTCTGGAGTATATTCTTACCTCTTCCTCCATCATCACCACCTCTGCTGTTAGCTTCGTGAATACCATGTCCTTGGTGCCGTGGTCTTCCAAGAAAGCCAGGTCTTTGAACCGTGGATCGAAGCACTGCAGCATAGTAGAGGAGGTCTTGGAGATACGTGTAGCGACCATCAAAATCCTGTCGGAATCGCTCCTTCATCACAGAAATTTCCAGCAGATCGCTCTCATCTGGCTGGAAATGCTTCTGAAGTTTGGCCTGTATTGGGGAGATCATTGAGATAGTGGGGTGTTTTTCCTCACTGAGGAGTGTTGTTGCCACTTTCAGAGGGGACATCAATTTGATGACCTCTGGGATCAGTGTCATGTCTTCCTCTGTCAGGCTGGCTAATCCTTCTCCCCTCTTTATCTTCCTTGACAGAAGAGTGTTCAACACAGCAGGCTGCTGCTCCCAAAAACGCTCCAACATGTCAAGTGAACTGTTCCATCTTGTGGGAACATCATGGATGAGCTTGTGATTTGGCATGTGTAACTGGGCCTGCATTTCACGTAGAACCTCAGTTGCTTGTGGGCTTCTGTGAAAAAAAGTTGTAATCTTCCTCACTTTAACCAGAAGCTCTGACACCCTGTCCACCTTCAGGGATTTTTGTGAGGCCAGATTGAGCGTGTGCGCGATGCATCGCACATGGGGGTTTATCTCTGCACGAACTCCAGCCAGTAACATATTTTTTGCGTTGTCCGTGACCAACGCTGGGTTCTTGTCTGAGATGTTCCATGTGCAACAAACGTCCTTCAGTAAAAGTCCCAGATTATTCCCTGTGTGAGCCTCGTTGAACGGTCTGGTTTGAAGGACGTGGTTTTGTAAAACCCACTCTTCATCGATGTAATGTGCCGTTACGGTGACATAGGCGTCAGTGGCGCGAGACGTCCAACCATCAACTGTAATAGCAACTCTTTTGGCATTGCTCAACGATTTAACTATTTCATGCCTCACTTTTTCGTACAGAAGAGGGATTTCTTTATCTGTGAAAAGCTTCCTATTCGGGATGTGGTACCTCGGCTCCAGAATGTTTAGGAGGTATTTGAAGCCCTCGTTTTCAACTACACTGTAAGGCTGAATATCTTTACAAATAAAGAAGGCAATGGCTTCGGTTATTGCCTTTGATCGAGCTGAGTTGGTAGCCAGCGGGGCATGAAAAAAGGTGGAAATACTTTTCTCAGGTGTACTTGTTGAGGCAGCCACTGTAGCCATAGATGAATCGGAGGATGAGGCAGACGTCTCACCATGTCGCGTCTTCAGGTGAGTACCTAAATTAGTCGTGCTGCCTGTGTACTTTATGGCAGCACGACATATTTTGCATATTGCGTGGGTCTTATCCAATTTTCCATCTTTCTTTTCAAAGCCAAAGTGTTGCCAAACCTTGGACTTATTGCAAGCTTTAGGGACGTATAACTCCTCATCAGCCATTGTAACTCTCCCGAACACTCCTTCAACTCGCGCGATACTTGGCCGCGACACTTCACGAGAATCTGCCACTGACAGCAGTGGAGATGAGAGCGCGTTTAGGAAACAGTTAGAGAGGGGGAATCTAGAAATATACAATTGTACCGGATTACACCGATGCAAAATTTTTAGGCACGATGCATCACGGTTCATCCCACATTGTATCCGATGCACCCATTTTTGATCCGGGCCATCGCATCGTGAGCTTTTATGACGATGCATCGGTGCGAACCGGTGAATCTTCCCATCCCTAGTTCCTGGGTGTATATATTAATAACAAACTGGACTGGACTGACAACACCGTGGTCCTTTACAGGAAGGGGCAGAGCGCCTTGTTCTTCCTGAGGCGGCTCAGGTCCTTTAAAGTTTGCAATAGGCTGCTGCAGATGTTTTACCAGTCTGTAGTAGTCAGTGTCCTCTTCTTTGGCGTGGTGTGTTGGGGGGGTAACATCAACACCAGGGAGGTAAACAAATTAAAAAAGCTTGTAAAGAAGGCTGGCTCCGTGGTGGGAGTAAAACTAGATAACCTGGAGGCAGTTGCGGAGGAGAGGACGAGGAGGAAGCTGGATGCTACCCTGAGGAACCCCTCCTATCCCCTCTATGACGAGCTACTGCAGATGGGGAGCACGTTCAGCCACAGACTGATCCCTCCTCGGCACACCACAAAGCGTCTTGGCCAGTCCTTCGTGCCAGTAGCCATTAGACTTCACAACCAACACAATCAAACATAAGTTTTATATAATATTTATATAATTAGTCTATAATTTGCTATTTTGTCTATTTATTTTATTTCTTATTTAAATTTGTATTATTATTATTTTTTTTATTTTTTTTTTATGATAATGTATATAGATACTTGATTCCTATTCCCACTACCCTGCTGCTTTGGCAATTGAATTTCCTGCACGGGATTAATACAAGTTTCATCCTATCCTATCCCATCCTAATACCACTATAGGCAGCTCTTAAGATTACAGAAAGCTCTTAAGGTTAGTATATGTGGATGGATAAAGGAAACTTCAGTGAAACACTAAAGGTTCCACCAGGGGAAGGAAGAAATGCCTGGATGAAATAAGAGTAAGCTAGGGCTTGCATTGTACACGAATCCATCTAAGTCTGTGAAAACTTTAGTCAGTAAGTTTGAGAGTTGGAAGAAAGGACCAGGGGAGTATCTTCGATGGGTATATATTGTCAATCAGAGGCATGTGGATCTTGTGTTACCGGCAGTCAGATACCTCTTGGTTCACCAATGGACCATGGTCCACCCAGGTGGGCAGATTTGTGCATTGTGCAAGGGCTGCATCGATTCCTGGCCCTAATAGGGTACACTGTAAACCCGAAGAAGTTCAGAAAACTCAAAACTTTTGATGTAACCGATTACATAAGAAAATTTGAGTACATATATATATATTTTTTAAGTAAACTTAACTCAAAAATTATACATTTTCATTCCTTCATGTATAATTTTTGAGTAAAGTTTCCTTAAAAAAAATAATATATGTACTCAAATTTTCTTATGTAATCGGTTACATCAAAAGTTTTGAGTTCTCTGAACTTCTTCGGGTTTACAGTGTACCTTCCTGTGTATGTAAAGGAGCACCTGATTTTTGAAATATCTATGGAATCTTATGTTGACTGTATGGAAAAAAGGAACAATTCCAAGGATGCGGCATTGGTAAGGTGGCATTTTCGTTCCGAAGGAGAACAACACTGTGACTAAATGTGGAAGGAAAGATCAAAGATGAAGGCAAATAGTTTGACAGATATTTCGGTGCATAAAGCAGGATGTCAAAAGGCAGTAGAAGTCAGAAGGCAGTGACCTTCGTGTGATCATTTTGGACCTCCCTCATGCGTTCGGATCGATGTCACACAGTCTGTTGTGGAAGGCATTCAGCTGCTTTCAGGTCCTTGAGAAGATTTCAACATTTGTGAAAGCATATCTCCAGGATATTCAGTTGTGTCTCATCACCAGAAACTACAGTACACCACATCCTGGCAGCATTTGGAGATGGGCAAGGATGAAAGAGAAATCTAGCAACTGTAGAGGTGTATCTATCTATCAGTAAGGGAAAGCTGGTGAGAGAGCTTATATATTAATGGTGAGGTGATTCTTTCTATTGAAGAGAAACTGGTGAAGTGCTTAGGCAGGAGGCACAATTCCACATTGAGTGACCAAGGACGGGTTTCAGAACATAGATAGTTAATTGTTAAGGCTGATAAATCTACCTTTAAGAAGCCCTTGAAGACCCAACTCTTCAGCGAGCACATCCTTTTCTAACTTGCACTTCCTCTCCCTACCTCTACCTCTCCTTATATTTCCTCTAATGCTATCTCCTCTAACTAGTACTTAGCTCGCACTTACAGTACTTACATTCCTTCACCTTTTTATTTATTATGTAAAAAAGTATTTATTGTTACACTAGGTCTGTATTGCTCGTAGCTTGATTGTTCTCTCCTTTGTACGTCACTTTGGATAAAAGCGTCTACTAAATGTAAATGTAATGTAGATGTAATACAGTACTGTCGCATTGTATGGGAAAGGAATATTGGAGTTATCCATGACCAGCTTGGTGTTGGTGGAGTTGAAATGTGCGAAGACGAACCTGGAGATGACTTCGTCAAGGATCAAGCAGTCAAAAACACTACTTGAACAGTGAAAACAGGGATTAACTTTAACAAGACACACTGAGTGTAAGCACAAGATTTGGGTTAGGTGGCAGTTGGAAAGCAAGGGGTAAGGATACACTGCCGGGCAGGAGGAGGAAGCAAGAAGAGGAAACTAGACAAGCAGCTGCGGCTTCTCAAGCCCAGCAAAGGGCAAGGGATGAACTGGCATAATGTTGAGAAGAGGAAGATCGGCTGAAGAGAGCTGTGGGCTATGGATGCTAACCGCATTAAATTTGTTGTTGGAGCTAATTGTGAAGTCCTCCCAACTTTGCAGAACCTTAGTCAGTGTGTGGGTGAAGGCAGAAGCTTCAAGTTGTATAAGGGTGTTGGCTCTAGGGTGAATCAGGGTCGCTTAACTGGAGACATAATCTGGTTTTAAAATCATTGGCTTTATAATGGTTTATTTTAATTTTGCTGGCTGATGTCGTTAAACGACCAAGTTCCACAGTGTATCGTTGTGACTGGTATGAGAGCAGTTTATTTTGAAGATGCGATGGAGGACGTCTTTAAAAGGAAGAAGCTTAAGTATGCAGAACTGGTTGCAGAAGACAGGGAACAAGGTTGGCAAGCACACACAAGACCAGCGGAGATAGGTGCTAGAGATGTAGAACTCAGGTGGATTGGCATTCGGTTATTGTCTTGAAAGGAAGCCTCTCAGTAATGCTTGGGAGTATCCTGACTTGTATTTGTTGTTGTATCTGGTATTGACATGTCTCCTAACCCATCATGAGTATGGAGGGGGGTGGTTCTGGGATGCCTCAACATGCCATCTACTGTATAAAGTCATCCTGAACCTCGCAAGGCTGAAGCTGACGTAGCAACGACAATTTGGTACATATCCACGTCATGAAAAAGGTAGCTCGCTTCATTGGCATTTGGAACTGGGCATTTCATAGTAGATACAGCAACATCCTGACTACAAGCCTGTCATTTGTCAAAGCTCTCAGATATTGTGTTCTCAATCTGCATCAGTTTATTTGCATTAACTCCCATACGGCCAGGCCATTTCATATATTGGAGACCTTAGAGATGAGGAAAAACATTGTTGGGTTTAGTTCTACCTCCGGTAGGGGTATCTCCAATTTTGGGGGCCATTGTCACTAGCCTAATGAGTTTGATCATCTTATAAAAGACACCTTTAACAAAACAGACATGTACTAGATATACCCTGCACTATGACAGCAATTTACCATACTGAATTATATCTCTCCAATCCAAGCGCTATAGCTTACTTAGATCTTCCAATATGTACATCTTCAAACTATTTGGCTGTATGTAAAATATGTGAGTGGATGGTTTACTATGCAGAATATCAAGCTATTTCTGGGTTGTTTTTGGATGAAAGCTGCTATAGTCCCTTTCCATCTGTCACCTCTCTCCCTCTATCCCTCTCTCCGTCGGCAGTCCAGGTGGAGAGGCATAGACACGACTGATTATCTCTGTGTCCCACCTGAATCTTTTAGCTCCTTTTGTTTGGCCACAGCAACCTGGGGAAAGATGTGGGGCATAAGAAAAGCTAATTCAATTGTAAGCAGTCTGGGTTAATGTGTGTGTGTGTGTGTGTGTGTGTGTGTGTGTGTGTGCGTGTGTGTGTGTGCGTCTCAGGGTGTATGCAGAAGGGTATGATTCAAAACAGATAATTTGCCCTCCCCAAGATATGAGATAGCTCTATTTTCAAGAGTGTGCTCTGTTTGTTTGCTTATTTGTGTTACATTGGCACATTGAAGCACAATGGCCTCTCCAGATACAACACAAGTCTGCACGTGGGGAGCGCGTAATCATGTAACAGAACCTCCTCGGGTATTAAAACCCGATAAGGCTTTTTTTTAATAATTTCTATTATTTGACAAATTACACCCTCTTCAATTATAGGGATTGTGTTTTCCTTTGAAGTCTGGGCTCGTGCTGTCCACGCAGCGCTGCACGACACTCAAATTTATAACGAGGGGACAAGAAAGACACATGGTTTACCTCAGCAACAATTATCTGAAGAGTGATCTGTCTTCTTCCTTAGACAGGCGAATTGAAATTAACTTGGCTTTGTGTTGGCTCCCTCAGGAGGGCAGGCCACAATGTACCGCGGAGGGCTGTGGGTGGGGTGGGGTGGGGTGGGGTGGGGGGGAGAAGAGGGCTGTCGGGGGGTTGTACTGATGAATCATGGGAAGGCTGACCTCTTGCATCTTCAATAGAGAGCAAAAATCTGTAGTCCTCTACAAGCGGAGAGTCTGTCTAGGGCCCTCTTGACGATACGCCATAGGGTGTGAATAAGCTTTCAGGTTTCTGAAGGGATACGATGACAGCTTGTAAGAGATCAGGTCTAGATTATCATGTAATGAGGCTCTCTTGACTGAAAATTGCTCCCTGAAATTCCTCCAACTCCTTCCACTATACAGTGGGAGCAATCGTGAGGCAAACTCCAAGCTTTACGCCCTAATATACAGCATTGATTTAACATACCTGTCTGATGAGCTTTATCAAAGCAACAACAAACTTATTAGCATGCCATTAATAAACAACCAATTAATTCTACCTTCAACTTCCGTCCAGTATTTCTAGTGGTGCAAACTATGGGCTTCTCTCTGAATGAATGACACTATGACATTAACAATATGGTTATCTAGATAAGCAGTTACCGAAAATTCAGTGGACTCAGGCAGTGATTCAGAGAAGAACATTTATAAATATCGTAAAACTCCTCTCTTGTTCACCTTAATCATAAACTTGGCATGAAAATTGATTTCTAACATTTGAACACGTTCTGTGAGTGATTTAAAGAAGTTTGCATTGTGTCAAATTCAGTAAGCTTAATATGGCAACAGCATGGCTGACACTGGAAACGTCACTTTTAATGACAAAATCAAAGTCACTGAAAAGCCACCGAAAATATATGCAGGGGACAAAACACTGTTTGGACTGTATTTTTAATCTATTTATGTGTTTGTATGGCATAAATAACTCACACAGACCTGAACTGTTTGTTTTAGAAACGCTTTCTAATTTACCTTGTAAGTTGTAACTGTATCTCCATCTCTAACTCACACCACCCGAATTGGCACTCTTTGGTCAGCCATCGTGAGTACCGTCATGGAGCGAAAGGCCTGCGTTCCTCTGAGCACACTCTCCCTCCGCTGTGAACACGACTCCTCCTTGCACTCTAATGCTGGCCCCACTCCAAACTCCATTAGGAGGTCCTGGTGTGGCAGCCAGCATCCATCTTCTCGCAGGGCCCAACGAGGTATGGCGACGAGATATGTCTGCCTGTCCATGGGTCCGTTAATTTCAAAGGAAAAGATTTTTTTTCTCCCGTTTTACGGCCGGTGTTGTGAGCTGCTCATGAGTGAGGTAATGTAGTGCATACATTAAATCAACGGACTGGTGTCTCTTCCAACACATGTTGATATGATTTGAATGAAACTTATATCCATAAGCGGCAATTCAATTCGGTGAAGAAATAGCACGCCAAAGGTGCAAGGTGATCAGTAGATAACACACTGCCCTCTAGCGTGGTAATGTACGAATGAAACAACTGACAAATGTCTAGGTGTCTTCACAAAGGCGGGCTTTTTTTCAGGTGTTCAGGTTAAAAGCGAATACATCTGTTCAATACTGTAGAAAACTTGAAATTCAGGGTGGTCCAACTGCCAACATGACACAAGCCATTGGATTAGAATTTGAATAAGAGCTTTTGACAACACACACCTTCCCTTAGCCTAATAAGTGGGATTTTTGAGGAAGCCAAGGACAATGAGCAAGAGTTCCACGGCACTATAGATGAGAATAAAATGAAGAGAAACATTTAATTTGATCAATACAATATGCGTCTGCTTTTCCTGGGGGTGTTTACGTTACTATGTCACCCTCACAGATTCTGCATATTCACACACCCATACATTTTAACTACTCCATAATCTCCTTTATCTTCTAGGATACAGGTTAGATGGGTTAGTAAAGGTTTCTTAACACACTTAGGTGTCGTTTTTCTAGAGTTTTATGACATTCACACTTTCTTCTTCCCAAAGTGAGGATAATTTAAGTACTTTTTAAGTACTCTTTTCAGAGAATAAAGTCTTCTTTGTCCACAAAGCATTGTATAACTTTTTAACCTGATTTTAGTCTGCGATTCCTCTTCAGTAAATGTATTTAATTTGCTAGTAGGGTTGTTAACTCATCACTGGCATCATCCTGTATCTTCTACACCGCCTTATTAGACCTTTATTGTTTTCAAATGCAGCCAACATCATTAAAGGCCATCAGAGGGTTTACAGTCCCCTCTAGTAAACCCCTCCAAGATATGATAAGGACACGTCATCCATTATAACCACTCTATGTAGAAATACTAATCTTTGTTATGTTTGCAAAACAGATCCCATAACAAAAAATTTAAAATGTTTTTGTATCTGTCTTTTAAATCACCAAATGAGACTTCTTATGTATTTTAATGTACCATTATGTACACAGCTTACATGTTGAACCATCTCTAATCTCTGTATTGATGCACTATTCATTGATGGCTAATGTGGCGTAATGGTCTCTGTCCAGTGCAGTCCTCTGTATTTGGCTAAAGCTCCCTCTAGTGGTATTCTTCCAGTACTGCCGATGGCTTTGAATGAATGCATGTGCTATGAGCACTATCTGAGTCGGCTGTCTGCTTAAGTACACAGTAAATTGCTTGGTAAGAGGCACAAATCCCCAGCACAGCTTGAGCAATAGGAAGTAATCCTGTTAATGTCATGTCCCTCAGATAGCCCTCTGTCTCGCCCATTTACTGCCTGCAGTTAAATGCTTGGGAGGTTAATACACCATGCATGCGAGACCTGTCAGCTAATATACTACAAGGGTAACAGTATGATTTCTTTGACCAAACAATAAGCAGTGTTCTCAATAAGTAATTTGTGCTGTGAAGTATATTGAGAAAAGGTTACAATGGGCTCCTGTTTTATGCCGTTGGTCGCCAGGGGTTCGTTTTCCGTGGTTTTCATGTGGTGTGTTCTTTAGAATAGACATGGGTTCCTTAGGGACTAATAGGTGTTACTTAGAGATTCAGCTTTGACATTGATAGAGTATTACATAGAAAAGAAGGTGTCACCTTGTAAGCTCAGCAGTCCCTGATCTTGATAAAAGAGGCCTAGTTAGTCAAGGTCAAAAGTGTAGACTTCATTATATGGGAGGTAGATGAGAAGTCTATTTAACATTCATATTCATTTACCTCACGTTGACACAAAGGAGACAGGATTATTTCATATTCTTTATTGATTTATAGACATTGATTTTCTTTTTTTTTTTTACCTTTTTTTGCTTACTGTGGTAACTCCAAGATGATACCAATAGTAATCTCCATAAAGTTCTGTTTTTCATTTAAATTACATTTATAATATTTTACTCACATATGTACTTATTGGTTGATTTCCTTATTGCAATAAACAAGAGTAGCCAGTATGAGTTGAATATTGCTACGGGTTCGCCATACATACTCTTTGCCCCTCTGACAGTCAGAATTCAAAAAATAACTTTATTGGCAAGACGAGATTGTTCCAAAGCTTCTCCATGTCTCTCTGCTGCTGGAGAGGCTGAGGGGGGGATAAGGCTACGGCTAACACATACTTCAGCACTAACGGAACACCTGCCCAGGAAAGTCCAATGAATCTATTACTTTACTCTAGACAGATTTTTTTTTAAAATTACACTGAGGACACTTCATTGGGGGATGACTACAGGGTGAACATATTCCATACGTATTTCTAGGTTCTCTTTACGGAAGTAACTAACCATATGTGTGTGTGTATTTCAAATGCCGTCAAATGTGTGTGTGGACACGGATGTGTGTGTGTGTGTGTGTTGAGGTAAGGTTCACTGTTTATAGGGTCTCGTGGGTGGGTGGGTGGGTGGGGGGTTAACATCTGTGAGCTGACATGATATGCTGTATATATCCGCAGGGCTGGGGCCCTGGAACCTGCTGGGAGGGGGAGAGGAGAGGCTAACGACAGAACGGGTCGCACTGTCGGGTGGTGGCAGGCCACGGAAAAAAAGGACATCGCCCTTTCCAGCTGGAGTGGACACTATCTGCGCACACACATATCACTATAAGATACACACCAAACAGGAACGACAGCACTGGTCCTGGTACAGTACTTCAATCACAAATGAAAAACAAAACAGATCAAATCAGAATTGTAACAAGGAAGATGGGCTGATTCAATCAAAAGCACAATGGTGGAGGCTAACTTTCAAGTTAGCGTCACGTAATGGCATAATCACTTTACTCAAACGGTTGATCACACACACAAAAACCGTCAAATTAAAAACAACCGACCAACAGAAACAGAAAATAAAAATAAATGAAAACCATTCTTCTAGACTACAACTGTGTACAGTGGGGTCAACTACGTTCAAATTCAACTCGGTTTCTGAATGATACCCTGTCCCCCAAGCAGAGATAGAGTACTATTAAGACCCTTTAATATGAAGGGTCGGTCCCTCCCAAGATTCAGCTACTTCTTACCCCATCCCCACCCCCTCCCTCCTAGACCCAACCCCCAACCCTTTACTACCCCTCTACACTAAAAGGCTTATCTCTGCCTACAGGGGGCGCCTGTGAGCCTATGTAGCAGGCACATGTTTTTCCCCGTTGACAGAACCCTGTACAACATGAAATGTTTTAACAACATTGAGTAACGCACACCACTCAACTTGCTTATTGCATTGCAATATCTCAACAACAGTAAGACATTATAGCACATTGCTTATCAATGGAAGGGCACTGTGTGTTAACAATGCCAGTACACTGTGTGAATAACATGAACAAAAATGTATTCAAATAAAATCAAACAAGGAACAGAATCGTCCAACATGACAGGCCTCAGTTCAGTTTTTAGTTTTGTTTTGTCTTATCTTGCCAAGCATAAGTTTACCACAAGTTCAGCCCCCGGCTTCACCTTGTTTTCGACAAGTGCAGTTCACAACTGAATAGAAAAATAGTTATTTTCCCGGATATCATGATCTCTTTTCACATCACTAGTTGTTCATTTGTAACAGTGTACAATGGAAATAAAAACAAAATGAAAAGAAACAAAAACAAACAACAACAACGAGTCCATCGTAAAAGAATACCAATAATATCCATTCATGGCTTTTATTTATGACAGGAAGTCCGGACCATAAGAGGAGGGGGAGGGGGGAGGGGAGGATTTTACAGACCCCTTCCCCACATTGACCATTAAAGATGATTCTTTTTAGTCTCTTGGTTTTCCTCCCCTGTTTCAAAAACGTATTTTTACCCCTATTTTTCAAAACTAAATCTAATATTTGTTTCTGTTTGTCTAATAGAGACCCCTCTCCTGCTCACAGTGTAGCCTCTTTGATGACCTTGTATTTCAAAGGTCATAGCCGACCCCTACTCCCTTCTCGGCCATGACTGTGATGAGGGTGGGACTTTGGGGCAGATTTGGAGAATTGGAGACTGAGATCCACGCTTGTATACACATGTACACTGGTACACACACACACACACACACACACACACACACACACGCACAAGGGGATGCTATTGCTGGTCAAAGCTTCAGGTGGGGGTGAGTCGCTGTTGCATAAATCACCTCTCGATAGAGAGTAACAAGAAGAGGCTGTAAATCGTGTGCTTGGTTTCCCTGTGTCTTGCTGATATATACAATATGACTCTGCTCTGCCGAATGGAATAAGCCTACTCCTGCTTTACTCCTGCTTTACTCCTGGTTCAGCTACTAAATGATGCCGTTTTCACTCTATTGACAGCTAAGCCATCCTCACTAGTTCAGTTATGTTTCAGGTTCTTTTCTCTGATGTCAACAGGCTTGAAAACAAAAGAATTCGGACTATTCTAGTCTATACAATAGCATAAATAGAAGTTTGACTGTTCCATTCCTTTTTTGATATCCAAAAAGAGATTTGTTAGGGTGCGTTTCTGCGAACAGATGACGTGTGTAGCACTTAAAGATGGAAATGATGAATAACACATACAAGATGGCGCCCTTGTCTCTCTGTCTACCTCTCTCTCTCTCTCTCTCTCTCCTCGCAGACTGCTGTTTGATTGCTATGAAGCCTGACACGTACTCCCAGCCTTGCGGGGCTGTTTGTATTTGACATTGCTGTCTGCAACTCGGAAGCGGCCCTGCGCTATCAGAACACCAAGCCTCTGGGCTGTCACTCCCCCATTGACCCCGGAACTGAAGTCACCTCTCACCTTGCACCCCCCACACCCATCCCTTTATGGGAGAATGTGTTCCCCGGCGGCCCTCTTGCTCTCTCTCTCTCTCCATCTTTCTCTCTCCCACTCTCTCACCTTCCCCGTCCCCCCCACCCCAACCCTCCGTCACACCATGGGCTGCTGACACACAAATAGCTTGTCACGGGCGGGAGTGGCTAATGAGGGCTGACTGGCGTGCATCAGTGTGGGGGCGGCCTCCTCCCCCTGCCAAACCCCCACCCACCCTCCTCCACGGGCAGACCCCCACCCAGGGAGACACGAGGTTCCATGGTCTCCTCACAGGCCAAAGCTATACATGGGCACGAGTCGATCACAGCGAAAGAGACCACTTAAAGCAGCTAAACCCTACGGACATGACGTGTTGAATTGGAACTGTTGATTTTTTTTGTTGTCTTTTTTTCATTGCTTTTTTTTGTTTTGTTTCCTCACATTTCTTTTGTATTCTGAGGTGCATAGGGCAGAGGAGGACACGGTTGAAGCCCGAGACAGAGTGAAACACTTGGCGACAGTTTGTCTGTCTGCATCAAACCGCTGAACGCCTGCAACGTCTGTGTGCGGGTTTAGCGTCTCTAGGAAGAAGCACGTCTCATGGTCTCCACAGAAACCTGCATCTCAGGGATCCAACATGAGCTGCTACCATCTCACAGTGTGTGTATAATGTGTCCGTGTGTATTTGTGTGTTGTGTGTGTGTGTGTGTAAGGAGAATAGGGAAGTGTATGCAGGGTGAGGGCGAGGGAAGGCAAGCTCCGATGTCTCCAGCGTTGGGCCACCCCTTCTCTATTGCAGCGCTCTCTTGCTCCGCT
>NC_137921.1:12215535-12223035 GCF_963457725.1 Sprattus sprattus | reverse complement strand
GAGCAAGCCAGAGACATCTCCTTGCACATGAGCAGTCCAGCTGCCAGACTCCTCTGATGTTAGCATAAAAGAAGGGAACAAACACTGGCACTAACTCACGCATTCCCCCCCACATTTATTTTTACCCCTTTCAAAAGCCCTAAGAGGACCTGATATTCTCAGTGGATGCATAGGCGAGGAGATAAGCATTAATGTTTTTTTTTTTTGGGGGGGGGGGGGGGGGGTTGTTAGTGGCACAGGATGACTTAGCTCTAATGGGGGAATCGTAAATAACAGACGGTTATGGCTGTGTTGAGAGCAGAGAGCTCTTCTACTCACAGCAAATACCAAGCGTGGAGGTGAGGAGGAGGAGGATATGGGGGGACTTATGATAGTTTAACTGCTGTATGCTTACACCTCAGCATTCCTCACATAACTCTGAAAGAGGAACCCTTAAATGCCCTGTGGGAACTGGATATAAGCATATAGCATATTCCGAAAGACAACCGTGCCATTTGGATCTTGTTTGTTGAGCAGCGCACATCACAATGCATTTCATCTGAGATCTAAACTCAACGCAACAGAGAGCCGCACCATTTACTGCACACCAGAATAACACGCGCCGATTCTCAGACACAATTTATTGCCCCGATATGCTGTCAGCCAGCCTGAAATAGACACTTTTTTAATTGCATGGTTTTTTTGTTCTTGACTTGGCCCTATTCTCATAGTGCAACCCCGCCCGTGTAACCAAAAACAGACCTCCCCTCCTTCTTCTGTGCTCCCCCTGAGCCCGAGCGCAACAGCCAGCGCCAAATCCCCACAGCTATGTGTGTAAAGGCTGGCCTACAGCTGAACAAGTGGAATGATTGGGCGAGCATGTGGCTGGGAAGAGGGAAGAGGGAAGAGGGGGGGTGGGTGAATGATTTCAATGAGGGCCAAATATGTGCACTGACAACAATCCGTCTGAACTGTGTTCTCTTTGGTAGTCAAACCCATAAAATTGACCCTGTGTGTCTTGCCGTCTGGACCTGGTTTTTGCACAACAAACTGAGCCTCGAAGAGCCAGATGACAGCTCCATAACAAGATGGATTCAGACAATTGACAAAGGAAACATTACTTTGAGCACACATCAAAGCTCCTCTACCAGCCTTGCTTGCTGAAGTCTTTCTTTCTTTCTTTCTCTCTCTCTCTCTTTCTATCTCTCTCTCTTTCTCGGCACTCAGAATATCTTGATGTCTGTGTAACATATGTTTGTATTTTTGGACCATGGTTACTCAAAGTTTTGTTTTGAAAAGCGAGACCCTATTGGTTCCAGATTGTCTTCTCAGCAGAGTCGTTATCTGAAGCCCTATTCAAACCACGCTGCCTTCCTCTCACCTGTTTGTCTGCTGTGTTTATTTGAAAAGATTAATTCTTTGGCCTGTCTGTGTGGAAAGTAAAGCATTTTAGCCTTGTTTGTATGCATGTCTACAAAACTGTGTGTTTACACACACAGACACAGAAACAACCACACAAGAAAGGATAAGATGGATGCCATCAGCAGGGAAACATGTTGGGGAAGTATTCATATAATTTCTTCCCAATTACATTCAATTAGCTAACTAAAACTCTGTAACCTCTGCGGCAGCCATTTTGACAGAAACATAAATTCAATACCACATTAAAAAAGAAGAACGCTCTCTGATCACAGAAGAAAACAACTCCACCACTCTCAGAGTTTCTTTTTCATGACTCAGAGGAATGGCATTGGTAAAGAGAGCGTGAGCAGGAGTGTAGGAGTGCGAGAGACAGACCCAGAGGAATCCTATCTTCATAAATAAATGAATAGATAAATAATAGATGGACAGATGACCCCATGTATCCTCAGCTGGTGGGGAGTGGAGTCTGGCGGGTAGGCGCACAGCTGAGGGAAGAGAAGGTGCTGCACCGACGGTTTGTACACTACTGTGAGGGAATGTATACATTCCACCGTCACGCTCTCTCCGTGACACACACACACACACACACTGACTGACTACTACAAACAGCTGTATTCTACTACCAAGGACTAAAGTGACTCCATGTACAAATACATTTTTGACATAAAGCATGTAATCTGTACAATGCTCCATAACGCCATGGTGTTCTGTGCCGACCATTTTTGGTACGTCGACAGTTGGAGCTGCATGAACTAGACTGAGGAGAGCAGGCAGGTTTGGCTGAGAAGAGAGGCCATCCCCCCCCCCCCCATCACTACCTTATGATTTTAGCGCGCTGAAGCAGGAGGCAACATCTGCAGGGTGGCCGCGGGTCATTAAAAAGTCTTAAAAAGTCGTAAATCAATTTTCATCAAAATAAGGCCTTAAAAAGTATTAAATTGTCTTAAAATCAGATTGCATTGGTCTTAAATATTTTTGTGCCATGTCAGTGCGAAAATGCAGGCAATCTGCTCTGCCAGGTCAAATATTTTTTTCCGGTAGCCGGTGCGCTGCGTTGTCTATGTATGTGATACAAATATTTTAATGCAGTTGACGCAACTTTGTTTACTTCCGGTGTGACACTAGCGGCGCGTGCCTGCAGTCAGGTAGGCAAGAGCGACCGAAGCAGTAGTGAAAGGTGGAGAGAGCTGAGGGATTGTTTGGTTTCTGTTTAAGAGGCCAAATGACGGGACAATCGACAAATCTAAAGTTGTATGTAGCATTTGTCAAGCTGAAGTTAGCTGTCACAGAAGCAACTCGTCTTTAAGTTATCACCTTAATGCAAAGCACCTGACGGAAAGCAACCCCAGGTTAGATGATTGCCAACCCACACTCCACGACGTTTCTAGGAAAATAACTAGACCAAGTTTAAGTTATCAACGCTGTATCAGTTTGGGTTGGTGGTGACTGTCTGTTCTTCAACATAGTTGAAGACGGTGGGCTGACTGAGGTGTTCCTAATTGCTTCAGTGGATAATTGTTACGATTTACCGTCGAGTGGCAGCATTGTGTTTCGCATATTACTTGCTTGACGGCGAGAGAGCACGAAAAAAATACCATTAAACAACAGTGTCTAAAATACACGCTGTCTGAGGTGATTACTCGTAAATGTATAGGATTCGACCGACGCATTAGTGCTGTTTTTGTGCGTTATCATTGGAGTGGTTATGCTTTTCTGTGGACAGCTACCAACTCAAACGACTGCCCAGGAATGATTGGTGCTATTTATGTTGATTATAGATTGCAGCCACAGATTTAATTCATTATTTAAATTATTTTAATCATTATATTGACCTATTTGAACCTATTTGTTTGCATGTCTGAAGCATCACCTATTTTAATTAGGCCTAGCTGAGTGGTCTTGTTTGCATGTTCCATCACTTGTTTTGAGTACATGCTATCTTTTGGGTCTTTTCTGGTTCTGTTTGCTGTGCACAAATAGGATAGGCCTACTGCAATTAAGTTATCTGTGTGTATTTATGTTGTTTTCTGGTGCACAATACAATTTTGATGCTATATCTAGAGTTAGATTTTTCTTTTATTTATTTATAGGCTTCCACCTGTGGCAGGTGCTGATGTTGCTTTTTCTCACACATAACAATCGCTTATTAATTACAATGAATGGATTATAGATTCAATTAGCCTAATGGAATATAGATTCGCTAAAATAAGCGGGGTGTCTGTTGGGCCCTGACCTCTTACAAATACGAAAAGTTGGGCCTCGGAGTTCTAGTCCTGTCAGTGCTATTTCCACACGCTACACCACGCCCGCTAGCAATGTATTCATTTTACCTTACAACGAACAGTTTATGGAAATTAAACGGAGGTCACTTAAACATATTTATCACAGTGTGAGACAGCAAAAAAAAAAAAAAAAAAACGTTTTGCAGTTACGTTACGTTCTAATATGTGACCGTTAGCACACCATTCATTCAACTCCATTGGTAGCTAACGTTACCACTTATTAGCCAGCTGTGCTGTAATCTGCAGTTGCTCTGATTTTGGGAGGTGGTCTACCTGTTGCTTTGATCGCTAACTTGCCACTGTAACTCAATCCCTGGAATGCTTTGAGTAGTAAAACACGAACAATGGCCTATGTTTCCATTGTACACTTTATTCGCAAATGTTATTTTCTTGCTGTCGTTCAAATGATCGGAACTTGTTAGGGCTGAATCTCGTAGCCTAGACTTGAGGGGATAACCCCACCCCTCGGATTGCGCCGTAGCCAGGGCTCCTGTTTATTGGTTTATCATCGTAGCCAGGGCTCCAGCCAGATTTGGGCGTTTTTTAATTTATTTACTTGATTTTATAAGCATTTGTTTATGGGACCTAAATGCTCTGAAAATTGAGGACTGATGACATTTTTGTTATCTTTTCGCATTACACACATTTAGCTGGTGTTTTTTAAACTCAACCGGTTATTATCAGACATCAGTGTGTTTACTTGGAAAGATTACTGTATATTTCCACTTTTGATTTGTTTTTCCATCGTAAGTTTGGTCTTAAATTTCATTTAGAAGTGGTATTAAAAAGTCTTAAAAAGTCTTAAATTGAATTTGTTTATACCTGTAGACACCCTGATCTGTAATTACTGCTGTTGCTCCCGCGACCTGCTCATGTGTGGCGCCTCAAGCGAGGCACGCCGCTTTTTTTGCTCCTCACGGAACAAGATAAATCGTCAATTTTTCAGAGGGTGATTTTGTTTAATGTTTAACTGTGTCGAGCAGGGCCAAGCGCTTGCGCTGGTGTATGCGCTCAAGGGGTGGAGGAACACACTAATGGTGTCAGGGAGACAGGGAGTAGAGAGGGAGAGCCAGCTGAACGGAACACCTTCGGATTTGTCTCTTCCGGTGCGGATTTAAAAGTGATAGCAGAAGCATACTGCCTGTGCCTCGGAACAGCTGCTTGGCGAGATAGTGTCAGCTGCGAATGCAAATTCTTGAAATGACTTGGCAGTCAGGCAATATGACAATTGAAGAAGAAAAAAAGAAGAAAGGAAAATAAAAAATAAAAGCAAAAAGAACTTTATGTCTCTGAATCAGAATGACTTTAGTGGTTGTTACTGATATTTTATCACTGGTTCTGAGCAATTTAATGCTGAAACTAAACTGAACCACTGACAAGTACCAAACTGCTTTGTCAAAGTCAGACAATAAAGACAAATGTACCTGTTTTTAGTCTGGCCACCAGAGTTTTTAGATATATTTGGGTTCTTTTTAAAAACATTTGGTAAGTGTGAGCAGCAGTGTTTTTAGCATGTTTATGGGTGTGAGATGTCGTCACCTTTGTTGTGGGCCTCCAGCTGTGAGAGGGAGTTCACGGCCACTTTGCACAGTGAGCAGTACAGCAGCTTCTTGGCTTTGTCCTCTTCGGTCTCTGGGTTGCTGGGGGCCGCGGCGGGGGCTCCTGTGGCCCCTGGGGCCCCGGCAGCCTGCTCGGGGTTGCTGGAGACGCAGCCGGGGGAGGTGGAGGAGACGGGTGGCTGTACGGGGGTGGGGAGGGTGGGTGTGAGAGGGCACACCGTGGGGCTGGGGGAGTCCGGGGTGGGGGGCTGGGCGAGGAGCGGGCTGGGCCCTGGCGCCAGGTGGGGCCCGTTCAACTGTGCGACGGCCCGCGATTCATCTGCAAAGCAAACAGAAAAACACTACAGTCAGGTCAAACGGTGCATTTAGTGGCCCTTAAGGAGGTTCAGCTCCAGCTCCAGAACAATAAAGTAGTTGCAGATGAATACATCGTGATTCACCCTGACGCCAAGTCAGCGCAAAAAAAGCAACAAAAAAAGAAAGAAATAACAAAAAGGAAGAAAAAACACCACCTGCTTTTTTCCACCGAACCTCAAACTAGCCCAGCCTGGGTGCCGTGCCAAGCAAAGTGGTTGGCTGACTTTATGGGCGACATAAAGTTGAGTTTATTCACTGGAGTCGAGGGCTAACACCCGTTTCATGTGCGTATTTTTGAATTTTATGGCAGAAGTTTCTAATTGTGAGGAGTCCTCCTTTTAATTCCACCATGTGAAATGACAAGGCAACCCACCAGGCATCCCACCAGGCAACCCACCATACACACTATAAAGAAAAATTCCAAACAAAATAAAAGAACCAATTTTTTTGGTCTCAAGAAGACTATTCCCGTCTTTGTGTGTTTCCTGAAGGCTGTAATAGGAAACAGCCGTTTCGATTCAGGGATGTTTTCTTTCTTCTTGTTATTTTTGGCTGAGCACAGAGTGGCAGAAAAGGGCTGATGATTGTTTATGATAGGACTAAGTCCCGAAAACACATAGACACTACAATACAGACAAACACACACACACACACACACACACACACACACACACACACACACACACACACACACACACACACACACACACACACAAACACACACACACAGCTAACACACCATACATCACTCCCATGCAAACCCCCTCCACACACACACACACACACACACACACACACACACCCTCCCTGACCAGCCTCCTTTCCCAGTTCACTAGAAACACCCCCCTGGCTCTGCTGCAGCACACTCCCATGCGCAATGCCTCTGGTATTTACCAGCCCCAGGGTGGGGTGCGGCACGGACCCCCTAAATTTGGGTGTGGGACTTTACAGGATTCCGCCTGTCACCTTCAGTAAAAGCCACAGGGGTGTCTTCCCCCACCCGCGGCCCTCACACACACAAGGCACAGCAGACACTCCAGACACACACACACACACACGCACACACGCACACACGCACACACGCACACACGCACACACAGAAAGATTCCTTCGGAGGGGGTTGGGGGCCAAAAAAAGATTCACTTTCGATCTTCAATTTCCTATTTTAGGATTATGCGCGTGCTTTTTTGTCGCCCAACACTCCGACAGATCATCCACAAAGTCTTCGAGAGCAGCGGGCTCTGAGGTTGTGAAAACAGTCAGGGCATCAAGTGTGCTTTTTTAAGACTCGAGCCACATCCCCCTGTTTAGGTAAGAGATGGCCTTGAGATCTGCCGGAGCTCTGCTCAGGCCTACCAGCACTACTACGTACAGATACAGCCACTTGGGCCGTAATCAGCGAAAAATAGCATTCGAAAGGTTCAGCCCAGAAGCAGCAGGCCAAAGCATCTGGTCCACTTGAGCGGATTTTCCATTTTAAAATGAGATGTATTCCCAGTAGGGGGTTCAGGGGGGCACCTTTGACTGGAGCTGAGGTGTTTAGCGTGAGACGCAGGCTGAGGCAGGGCTGCTTGTCGTACGCAGCTGTGACGGACGGAGACAGGAGAGAGAGGAGGGTCCCGCTGGTCAGGAATGGAGCGGCACGCTACGCCACGGCACGCCAGCGGAAGTGGGCCCTGCCCCAGCCCGAGAAGCCAATCAGGACACTCCCCAGCGTATCTAAACAGCTGCTCTCCAGATTGGAAGTTTCCAGGCGGGATAAGCGGGGCGGTGTGGTACCAGATGTGCGCGTGGTTGGCCCGCACCATATTTCTCTTCCTCGGCACGGGGGCGGCTCTCAGAGACCCGTAAAAGATTAGATGGATCAGAGCAAGGGTCCAATGTGGGCTCTTCAGGGGGAC
>NC_137921.1:12200535-12210535 GCF_963457725.1 Sprattus sprattus | reverse complement strand
TTTCATACTTGTTTTGATTCCCCCTGTGCATACTGCATAGAGAACAATGGTTTCCGCCTAATGTAAACAGTATTCATTCGGAGTGGCTGGATTTTCAGATAGTAGAGCTGGATACTGGCACAAATACACAGCTAACGATTCGATTCAATCCGATTTGATTTGAATCCGATTCAATATGAATAAAAATGAGATATGAAATACTACATAGTATGTAATGTTTAAAAATATCTGAAGAAGGGTCACTAAATTCCCCCTCGTTTTCAAATGGAATGGATGTAATATATTTTTGGCCACTGGTGGAAATTTTCCGAGTTTACTATTGCAAAAAATGGAGAGCTATACAAATGCTTAGCAAACTCTGGTAGGTGTACACCCCTGCCTATGTCATCTTGATTGTCTGTTTATTATATTTCCATGAGTAAACTGTGCTCCCATAACCCTTATCTTATTCCTCTTAACCCTGTCTTTAATTATAAGTTTAAGGACAGAAGTGGGTTTCAGAGGTAGATGGATGATTTGTTGCCGAGTGTCTCTCACCTGCTTTGATTGGGTCGGCCTCTGGATCACAGGCCATGGGCACCGGAGGTGACGGGGAGGAGGTGGGCACTGGGGGAGGCTTGTCACTCTCCTGTGGGCGACTCTTGGAGGTCTCTATGCCTTTGACCCTCCTGGCATGGCGGTTCCCCTTGTAGTGAGCTTCTGCCTGACTCTATGGAGACAGAAAGATGGAGAGAGAGAGAGAGAGAGAGAGAGAGAGAGAAACAAACAGAGAGAGATACAGCATTTAAATATATTATGCCAAAACCGACCTGTCACAACATGTGAGCTACCTGAGACATTACCTGAGACAGTGGAAAACACGGTCACAGAACACTCCCACAAGAGACTCACACACAACCCCACATACTTTGCTCCCCCCTCCAGCCCCAACACACACACACACACACACACACACACACACACACACACACACACACACACACACACACACACACACACACACACACACATTTACACAGTCCTGACACAGTGACACAGTACACCCTCACACTGAACAAAGACAGCGCACCCATCCAAATAAGGGCCCTGGGTAACCAGTCCCCTGTTACTCTATATCCCTCCCTGCCTGGCCAGCAGGACACAGATGGCTGACAGGCAGGCAGGGAGGGAGGCAGGCAGCTAACACCGGCAGCCCGGGAGGAAATGGAGTAGGAGAACAGGTGACATGATCGTCACTGAACCCTGATCAGGAGTTGTGGAAACCAGAACCGGCAGGCACCATGGCCGGGCGGGGGCTCGGTGTACCCATGTCTCTTTACATTTCCCCCTGAGAGCCCCCAGCTCCCAGACGGAAGGGCAGGTAGTGGAGTGAGCGGCGGAGCGTGGGGCCCTAGGGAGTGCACACACACATACACACACACACACACACACACACACACACACATACGCACACACACACACACACACACACACACACACACACACACACACACACACACACACACACACACACACACACACACACACACACACACACACACACACACACACACACACACACACACACACACACACAAAGATCTCATCCGTCAGAAGAGGCATTATAAGGCCCTGCTGAAGGATGGGCTGATAGAGCTCAACTCAGGCCAGGGGAATGCCATTTCATCTGCGCCATCCCACCTAAAGCCCTTCCTCTCTCCTGGAGCCTTGCAGCTTTCCGCACACTCCCACTTTATGCTATATGCAGGCTCATACGTCTGACAGCTGGCGTAACTTTACACAAATGCCAACCTCTAGCTGCCAGACCGACAGTGTCACTCTGGCCAAGACAAACACATCGTCAAAGACTTAACTGTTTGCAGATACACATTTGCAGGGCCCGCAAAACCACTTACCTGACATCCCAGGACAATCAAGTTTATCCGTTGGGCTACCAAGATGTAATACCACTCTGTCCGACGGGCTATCAGAATGTACCCCCTATGTGAAGTAAAGTCCCCTCCTTTATTAGCCTTTTCTGCTCTTTTGAGTGCTATTAGGTAACACTTTGACCTGTTGAGTTGTTGATAATGAGGGTGTATCTGCTGGGAAGTGTACGCGTTAATCAGAAAGGTACTAGTCGGGTTGTGTTGGAACCCTCTGCCACACCAGCATTCCACACAAAATAGAGCACCAGAAAACCTTTGCGGGTATATTTCATACCAAATTGATGTACAATATGACTAAAAGTAAAAACAAAACAAAAAAGTACATTTCAAGTTTTGTCACAAAGATATACTTAAAGAGAATAACTACTAAAAATGTTTTTGATATTTTACATTTACGTTACACATGATGATAATTATGCTGACTGTTGCAGGCCGTGCTTGTTAAATAAATGTTTTTATTTGTATTGCTCTCGCGAATACATCTACCCTTCTACATTATAAAAAATCTAGTCGAATTCATCTTGGTCAACCAAAATTTGAAGAATGCCTGCCACAAGGGCTACCAGGGCTTTAGCCCAGATTTGTCTTAGAATCGTTATGCTGCAGGGCAGCAGAGCCCAAATGTCAGCTCTTAGAGGGTTAAATTACAATGATGAATGACGGCAAGGTTGTGGTTTGAAATGTAAACAAAGGAACAACAAAAATATATTACTAATCCTCGAACAATACAGTTTGTGGTTACTTCATCCATCAAGTTTTCAGAGCAGCTTTTCAGCACGGGGGAGGTTTGTTGACTTGACCCCAGCATCCGGGGACGGTGTGGATATTTCTAGAAATACGCACGCAGGGGCTGTCGCCGGTGGTCTGTGTCCTCATTATTGAGCAGAAGAGCCAGCGTGGCAGTAGAGCGCTAGCAGCGCAAAACTTCAAATGCACACACACACACACACACACACACACACACACACACACACACACACACACACACACACACACACACACACACACACACACACACACACAGATGCAGCAAGCAAAGAGACAGAGTTGGTATTTGTGTAGGACTGTGTCTATGTGTGTCTGAGTGTGTGTATGACTGTAGTGACGTTAGTAAATATGTGTGTGTGTGTGTGTACATGTCTGTGTGGAGTTTGTTTGTGTGTGTGTGTGTGTGAGGGTGTGTGTGTGTGTATGTGTGTGTGAGTGTGTGCACACGCCTGAGAGAGAGAGAGAGACAGAGTGGGCTCGGACGGCAGCCAATCATTATTGCATGAGTATGATGATGATTATTAAGTAGCAGGATTATCGTCCTTCCCTCATGAAAGAGAGAGCCAGAGAGCTGGTGACAGCTGAGAGCTGCAGAGATATCTAGTGGCCACGCCGGGGGAGGGAGGGAGGGAGGAAGAGAGGGACAGAGGGAAAGATAGAAAAGGTTGACAGAGAACAGTGAATGTGAATGACGGAAGTCAAAGATAAACATAGTGTAGAGAAAGAGGGAGAGAGGAAAAGACAGACAGGACAAGAGAGATGGAGAATGGGTAGACAGGGATTCTTGGACAGATGACAGAAGACAGCGAGAGGAATAGAAGGGAGTAGGGGGGGAAGCCGGGCGTTGGCAGCCCAGGCCGAGGAGGGGTATCTGGGATAGGACTCGCTGGATGCTGGGTGCTGGATTGAGGCTGTGGTTGAGCTGGCAGCTCCAGGCAGCTGGTGCGGGAAGACTGCTCCCCACACCCAGCGCCTGTAATTGGTGATGATAGAGGCGGTGCCATATATAACCGTTTCTTCCTTTAATCCCCCCCCAGCCCCCATGCCCCCCCCTTTCGGCGGTCTTAAGAAGCTGGCAGCCTAAAGCTGAGAGGGCACAAACAAGGAGGACATATTTCTCACTCTAATCTGCAGAACAGGCACGAGGGGAGGGCTCTGGTGACCTTCAAAGAGACAAGAATGACAGCGAAGGTCATGGGAGCTGAGAAGGTTCTAGAAGGTTTAAGGTGTGTGCTATGAAAAGGTTCTAGAAGGGTTAAGGTGTGTGCCATGAGAAGGTTCTAGAAGGGTTAAGGTGTGTGCTATGGGATGGGACAGCAAGGTGGCTGCCTTCATCACATGGACAATATGAAAGACATAATGGGAAAGCAGCACAGAGGGAAGAGGGCAATTTCCAAGGACAAAACGACAAAAATACAGCAGTTACATGCAGTTTCCATAGCCTGTCGCTAAAGCAATAAACACCGTCGGGAAGGAGGGGGAGAGGGATGCAGGGAGTGGGTGGGGGAGGGGGAGAGAGGTTAGCATAACACATTAGCGTAAAAAAGCCCTTTAAAAAATGCCAACGCAGAAACCTGACAACCACTGTGGATGTCACCCCTAGAAGTCAGAGTTGCAGGGGAGTGGGGGTGGGGGTGGGCGTATAGCACACGCACACACACACACAGATTCATGCTGCTCGTGCTGCGGTGGCACCGTGGTACAGCGCAGTGACATCACTCCTGCTGCAGCGCGGCAAGGTTACTCCTGCATAGAGCCGCAGGAAACACAGAGGGAGGCAGACACGGCCGGTCGGCCGCCCAGCCAGCCACCCAGGCGGACGGACAGGAAAACCGATGTGGCAGGCAGGCAGACAGACACAAAGACAGACAGACAGACAGACAGACAGACAGACAGACAGACAGACAGACAGACAGGGAAGGCGATGTGGCAGTCAGGCAGACAGACGCACAGGCAGACATACAGACAGGGAAACCGATGAGGCAGGCAGGCAGGCAGGCAGGCAGTCAGACAGACACAGAGGCAGAGAGGCAGAGAGGCAGAGAGGAAGAGAGGAAGAGAGGCAGAGAGGCAGAGAGGAAGAGAGGCAGAGAGGCAGTCAGACAGACACAGAGGCAGAGAGGCAGAGAGGCAGAGAGGAAGAGAGGCAGAGAGGCAGTCAGACAGACACACAGACAGAGAGGCAGAGAGGCAGTCAGACAGACACACAGACAGAGAGGCAGAGAGGCAGTCAGACAGACACACAGACAGAGAGGCAGAGGCAGAGGCAGAGAGGCAGTCAGACAGAGAGGCAGAGGCAGAGAGGCAGAGAGGCAGTCAGGCAGAGAGGCAGTCAGACAGAGAGGCAGAGGCAGAGAGGCAGAGAGGCAGAGAGGCAGAAAGGCAGAGAGGCAGAGAGGCAGTCAGACAGACACACAGACAGAGAGGCAGAGAGGCAGAGAGGCAGAAAGGCAGAGAGGCAGAGAGGCAGTCAGACAGACACACAGACAGAGAGGCAGAGAGGCAGAGGCAGAGAGGCAGAGAGGCAGGCAGTCACACAGACACACAGACAGAGAGGCAGAGGGGCAGTCAGTCAGACAGACACACAGACAGAGAGGCAGAGAGGCAGAGGCAGAGAGGCAGTCAGTCAGACAGACACACAGACAGAGAGGCAGAGAGGCAGAGGCAGAGAGGCAGTCAGTCAGACAGACACACAGACAGAGAGGCAGAGAGGCAGAGGCAGAGAGGCAGTCAGTCAGACAGACACACAGACAGAGAGGCAGAGAGGCAGAGAGGCAGAGAGGCAGTCAGTCAGACAGACACACAGACAGAGAGGCAGAGAGACAGAGAGGAAGAGGCAGAAGGAAAAGCAGGCCGTTTCCCTGCTGGGGGGCTGGAGCGGCTGTGAGAAGCCGCCGCTGCAGTGATGAATGCAGTGCCTGATAAACAGTGGCAGTCAATCTGCAGCCCGCTCCCACAGTAAATATGCCGGCTTCTCAAAGAGGAGGATTAGGAATATATGAATCCATAATAGTGGAGAGGGGGAGGAAGGGGGAGGAAATGACAGGCAGTAGGGATGGTAAGAGGGAGGCTTTGTTAGGACACATTGTATTCTGCTCATCACAGTGTAAAAATGGACGGAAAGAGAGGGAGAGCGGAAGAGAGAGAGATGGAGGAAGAGAGATAGAGCAAAAGAAAGGAGGGGAAGAGAGAAGCATAGCTGGTAGTGCTCTGCATGATTGATTAATTTTAGAGTTTGGGATTAAATCTTCTGAGTGGAGTATACAGAGACTGTCAAACTGGTCGTAATGAAGTCCATGATGTACAATTTCTCCCAAACTAATAAGCCGACAGAACTGATTAGCCTGGACTATGTGTGATACCACTCTCTTGAGTCACAAACAAGGCATTGCACATTTGCATGTTTTTAAGTGTGTGTGTGTGTTTATGTGTCTGTGTGTGTGTGTGTCTATGTATGTGTGAACCAGTGTCTATGTATGTGTGAACCAGTCTAAAAAATAGAGTATGTGTATGTGGTGCTAGTTTAGTTGTTGGAGGCAGCCCAGACCCCTGCATGTGGTATGTCCTATGCAAGTAGGCGAGCGAGGGAAGGTGTTGAAATCATTTGGAGGTCTTTTACGGACCTCGACAGCTGCCGGGGTCTTAGATGTCCTCTTAGAGGTGGGGTACTTAATGTTTTATTGGTTGGCATGCGTCAATATTTACAGGCATGCGGCGCAGTATGTGTCAAACTAGTGTAACTAGAGGGGCTATAAGTAGAGGGCCTCCTCTTGACAGCAGAGCCTGGTATACCACCTCCAGCGAGATACACGAGGATTCACAAACATCTTGGGTTACAGTGCTACTTATACCAACACCCATTAAGGAAATAAATCAAAAGCTAAGGATCAAATAGGATTTGTTGTTAAATTTTGATAAGATTATATAGAAAAATTAACAGCTTAAAATAGCAACTTCCCCCTCCCTGAAATAGCCACCTCCGCTTGAAGTTGATATAACATTTACTGACCTGTCGTAAGATGAGTGTTAATAACCCCCCATCCCTCGCTCCCTAATCACTGCCTTAGGCACAGGATAGAAAAGCCACACCCACTCCCCACCAGCATTACCACCATGGCCAAGACACCCCTGGAGCTGTGGCTCGTGGACAATGGTAAATGACTTTGCAAACCGGTGTGTGTGTGTGTTTGTGTGTGTGTGTGTGTGTGTGTGTGTGAGTGTGTGTGTGTGACAAGGACCCATAAGATTACAGCACTGTACTCTGAGGAGACCGCAGAGCCAGGCTGTGATTACAGCCCCGGGTCGGTAAAAATAGCTTGGGTGGCAGGCCGACTCCCAGGCCCAGCGAGAGGCTCAGGGGAGAGGCCTTCCTCTGGTCGCACAGCTGACCCACAGGCCTCAAGAGGCCACAGCTGCCACCAGAACAAGATTCCAGATCCAGGCTTCTCTCTTTCTTCTTTTGTGCTGTTTTTCCCTCTCAGACGCTATCCGTTGCACGTTTTCCTTTTTCTAAAAAATAACATCGCCTTCAAGGGCCTAACAACACCTAAAAGCTGACTGTTCACAGATTAATACAGATTAGTAAAAGTAAACAGCGGCAAAAAGCACGCAATTATTCTATTTCAGGCGTACCATCCAAATACTGTGTGCCAAGATGGCAGCCGCATTGCTGGATTTTATTTATGTAGCTGGAGGGTTTGAAATTCACCAGCAAGCCAAGCTGAAATTATTTTCCATACCCCCACCCCAGATCTTAATCAACTTTTGGTGTTGATGGGGGTAGAAGAAAAGGTTCTTTGAAATCCGAGGACGAAAAAAAAGATCCCATTTCACACTGTCAGCTTCCAGCACAACAAAAGAGCCTTCCACTACTGTGCAATCATAGCTCCAGCGGTTGGCTTTATTCTGGGGGCTGGATGCTGTACTAAGTATGCAAATGTGCTTCCAGCTTTAAGAAAACTAACAATGCACAGTACGCACAAAGCCGTAATGTTGGAGACGTGGAAATACAGGAGGTTTCAGCAACACGTACGCCAACACTGCTCAGAGAAATCAGGAGGCCAGCCAGAAACAACCAAATCAGTTCAACCATAGTGAGAGAGCACGTGGAGCTCACACAAACCCATACAGCCAGCACTGCAGTTAGTTTACAGCAAAGTGTACACACACACGCACACTTACACACACACACACACACACACATACGCACACACACCAACACACACACAAAGCCACCCATAATGAAGAGCCCATAAACTCACCTCAGAGTTGAATCGAATCTGGCAGACGTTGCAGGAGATGATGGGTCGTTTGGTCTTGACCAATGGAACTCCAAAGGTGTGGTTGATCACAGCCTTCTGCACAGGGTCCATCTGAGAACGGGACAGAAAGACACCGACAGAGACAGAGAAAGTGAAAGAGAGAGAGAGAGAGAGAGAGAGAGAGAGAGAGAGAGAGAGAGAGAGAGAGAGAGATGGAGGAAGAGCAGAGGGAGAAAGGAGAAAGTAAAGGAGATGAGAAATGCGACTCTACTGAGGCAACTGAGCGTGTGTAATATAGACAAGGTCATTAATCATGATGATGGACCACGGTGAGTGCGATCAGCCTGACACAGCAGGGAGGCAGAGAGAGGGGTTAGGGCACCTGTGCAAGCAGCCTCCAGTCCAGCCTGTCTTACATTCAAAAGACAGAACGAGTCCAACAGAGGGCCCCAGTCTTCCTGAGATAGCACTCACTCACTAGGACCATTACTCTTGAATCCGTCCCCTTAACTAGGCAAAAACGAGCACTAACCCTGGTGCCTTAGCGCGGGGCCACTCTGGAAGTGGAGACAGTTCACGGATCATTTTGACAAGCGGCAGCCCCTGGGCCATCTGGCAGTTGGCATTTGTTTCCTACAAGGCTAGAAACGGCGCGCTAATGCCAACTCTTTTGTCAGACGTGACCCATGTGACCCGCAGGCCGGTGATACACCGTGAATCCACTGTTCTAATTGTTTCAGCTGGGGTGTCCATCATCGGGAGTGTGTATGAGTGTGTGTGTTTGTGTGTGTGTCTGTGTGTGTTTTGAGAAGTGGGGGGGCAGGCTTTCAGGGTAAATTTAACTGGCTAGCTTTAGCGTTGGCATATAGCGCCAGCAGCTAAGCCCCTGCTTAGGGTGCGCTCCAGACAAAGACCAGGGGAGCCCAACCTGATGAAGGGTCTGCAACCTTTATTTTAGCGCGGTTGAGATTCAATTTGCTCTGTGATGACAATTAATTGGCATAAGCACTGCTTGGCAATCCGTCTCAATGGAGGCTTTCCATTCTAATGAATGGCCTAGTGTGCCTCACGGCCAGGGAGTATTGATGTGACAGTAACAAGAGGATTTATTTGTTTAACTGTCTTTTACATTTACAAGGTGACATTTGTTTTGTTGAAAAAACACTAGTCTAGCAGCCTTTTAAATGGCAATGTTTTTCACAGTCTGAGGACCTTCACATTTAACATTCTGGACGCAGTAAACAAGGCACTTTGCATTCCTGTTGATGTTCACAGCCTCAGCTCTGCTTACAGAAGACAGTCTCTCACATACTTTTCCAGCAGGCCTCCAAAGAGAATACAAATTCATTGGGATGGGAGGTCCGCCTCTGTACCCCAGCATCTAAGAACAGTTGGTTTGTCAAGGCAGTCTGCAATAACAGCTCCACTTGGCTGCCATGCAAGGGAGCGGCTGAAATGAATATTCTCTGAGCAAAACAAAAACACTTTCAAAATCGGCATGGGGCTTGTAGCTAGGCAACCGGCAGCCCCCCCCCCCCCTTGAAAAAAGTAAATACATGAAAATACTTGAGACAGAGAGCAGGGTGACAGCACAGACAGGCACCATCTGTGGGCTAGCAGGGCCTTGAGGCCGGACATCCTGAGATTTCGCCTCCTTATCAATCTTGGCTCACCTCCACCCATCATCTTTCTCTCTCTCTCTCACTCGCCCTCTTTCTCTCTCTCCCTCTCTCTCTCTCTTCATCAGGGTTCCACTCATCTGCGGCGTTCCCTACAGGCTCACAGAGAGAAGCGGTACAAACACACACTCATGGCCTCTCTCTCTCTTCATTCTTGTGAACCTCTGGGGATTAGCCGAGGCTACCCATTAGCTAAACAAGCAAGGCAGCAAGCTGATACATTTTCACACTGAATCTTCAGCAGGCACACATTGCTTATAAACACAGACTTGCCAAGTAGGGTGGATTTTTTTTGTAATTTGTGGGTTCAAAGATAAAGTGTCTTCAACAAACAGCTGGTTATACAGGCCATTTAATGTTAGCT
>NC_137921.1:12195535-12198035 GCF_963457725.1 Sprattus sprattus | reverse complement strand
GTAAAACTGTCGCTCATGAACCCTTAAGGGTCAGCAGAGGTAAGAGACTGTGATGGCTTCATTCCTTACTGTCTTCACTGGTGAATGTCATGTCTGGGACAGCACTGTGGAAATCTCCGGAAAGCGGGAGGACTTTTGGGAGTTCAAGTGGAACGGTAGTAACTAAGGAGATATTTTTTTGTTGTTCTTCACCTTTTCTTTTTTTCTTGAGACGGGTTCTTTTAAGGATTCAGCAGGTGAGCAGGCAACAAGTCTGCACCTGAGCTGCCTGATTAGACACCTTCAACGGAAATTCCTCCATTATGCTGCCTAAGGACACTCTCTCTCTCCCTCTATCTCTCTTCCTACCTCTTTCTCTTTCTCTCTCTCTCCCTACCTATCTCTCTCTCCCTACCTCTCTCTCTCTCTCTCCATACCTATCTCTCTCTCTCTCTCTCCCAACATATATCTCTCTCTCTCTCTCTCTCCCCCTACCTATCTCTCTCTCCCTACCGCTCTCTCTCTCCCTACCTCCCTCTCTCTCTCTCTCTCTCTCTCCCTACCTCCCTCTCTCTCTCTCTCTCTCTTTCTCTCTCCCTACCTCTCTCTCTCTCTCTCTACCTCTCTCTCTCTCCTTACCTCTCTCTCCCTACCTCTCTCTCTCTCTCTCTCTCCCTCTCTCTCTCTCTCCCTACCTCTCTCTCTCTCTCTCCCTCCCTCCCAGCCTGGGCACCTTCTGCAGCCGGTTCGCCCCCAGCTGCTGCTTGTAAATTATGCAGGCGCGTCACCGGCCCTGAGTATATTGGCAGAGACAGGCAGGTAGAGGGCGAATCACATTAAAGTCACATTAAAGCTGCGGTGTGCTTTCCGGATGGAGACGTAGAGACGGGGCCAGTCAGCAGTCACTGATCGACAGCACCTCACCTGCTATCCAAAAACCAGCCCAGTGGCCCCCACCATAGAGTATACTCATATTAATCATTAGTGCCAGCACAGTGCTTTGTGGTTGAAAAGCTGCTGAAAGCCATTTCTCCTCTCTGCAAATCATCGTAAATAAGAAAAACTTTTCGATACAATTTCCTATTTGTGAAGACACCTGGCACATCTCCAAAAGTGTAATCCATACAACTGGCGAAACAACTGGTATGCACCTCACTGCATGGCACAACTACAGAAGACATTCCATTCAGACTTGTGTAATACCTGTCTCCGAGATCCAAGGGGAGGGGGGAAAAAAAGACGTTCATGGATTACACACCCCTCGGGTTAGATCCAACAACTTTCAATGGCTTAAGCAGAGCAGGCGCATTCCACTTTGATAAGTCACAACGAGTTCACTCCCCGACCGAGGCGCCTGCTTCAGACAGATCCCCAGCTCTGCCTCTCCGCTACGGAGGCCTCCGTCATGAAACCCAGGAGCAGAGGAAGTACGCCCTTGAGCTGTTTACAAATTCCCTTGCCTCCAGGTCCCACATGAGAGCCCGTCATAAGGTGCGCCACAAAGGTTGACTTTAGGGAGCGCGAGTTTGAAGTGTACTCCTTCACAAGGCATGGTCCCCGCTAAGCAGACCCCCCCCCCACCTCACCCCACATCACCCCCCACTCCCCAAGAGAAACCACAAATTGTTTACGACCCATAAACTAATTGAATGCTCTGCAGCCCGCCGTTTCGCTCAGGAGTGCAGCTGTGTGGCATTTGTGTGTTTCCGGTGAGGCACACTAACAAGGCAGGCAGTTGTACCGGCGACTGTCTGGGGATAATATGTCTTTATGCTGGCCCACTTGGCCATTAAAGATGTCGGTCTGACACAGGTTTTGCCGGTACTAGTGTTTCCAATGACCGCTGGTTCTTTTCTCCCCTGAGACTGTACATTTGTCACTACCTGTGACGACAAGCCCTCGTAAATGTCACATCCCTTGCTAGCCTACAGGCAGCAGCAGCAGTACTGCAGTGTGTTGTTGTCAGCTTTGTCCTAGTGCATGAGGTCAACCTGTCCTCTGAGCCTCTGCAACAGCCCCACCTACTGGACAAGGGAGAAACTTCCAGGGTGTCTCTGCACTGACGTTCCACCGTCTGGCAATAAGAACACATTGGACTCCCCTGAGAACTGGCCCAGTGATTTATTAACACAGGAGGAGCAGCACACTGGGTATCACCTCAAGATCCTCAGTGGCAACACTCAGCTTCATCTAAATGGAATTAATTCAGACCGTGACAGGCTAGGACGGGCTGACCGGCTAATGAGAGGGCCTGTGCTTAACTGCCCTGACTGACCCATGCTTTCAGATGGAACTCTTATTTCACGCATACAGGTGAAATCTTTGTTCTAAGGGCGATTAAAAAAGAGCTTGAAAGGGAGAGCCGGAGGTTAAAAACATTCATCAATGTGGCACCGATTCTGGGAGCAGGTAGCGCTTTCTTTTTTTCTTTTTTTTTTTTCGTTTCAGGACACACTGCCAGAGGCCATGCCATATTTTAAACGCAGCAACAAGTACTAGCAGAGACCCAAGCCAACTGGAG
>NC_137921.1:12175535-12193035 GCF_963457725.1 Sprattus sprattus | reverse complement strand
TTCATTCGTCGCCGCAGAGTGTGTGTGTGGGTGTGTGTGTGTGTGTGTGTGTGTGTGTGTGTGTGTGTGGATGAGTGGGTAAATGCAGACTATGTTGCACAGATGCAGGTTATCTGGTGGTTTGTCCAAAGCCAGAGCCATAGATAGAAAGTGAGAGAGAGGGAGAAAAGGAGTGAGAGAAAAAGAGTGACACAGAGAGAGACAGAGAGAAAGAGAGAGAGAGGAGGGGAGGGGAGACAGAGAGAGGTGGCACAGACCATTTAGCGTGTTCACATGTGGACTGTGAAATAACTGGGGAATGGTGACAACATGGTCCATGGTATGGGAGTCTGTGGGTGGTGGGTGTGGGGGTTGTAGGCACAGCACAGGGGGGTGAAGGAGCTGCAAGAGCTGCAGGAGGAGGAGGATACAGTTGTCCTTGGAGCTAGCGGAGTGAAATTCTGTTCCCAGTCAGTGTGACAGTGCAGCACAGCCAGTGTGTATAAATCAGGCCACGGCTGCTTCCTGCCCCTAGTGTATAATTACCTCATTAAATTAAAGCACACTTTTGGGGTTTGGTTCATACTGTAAATCACACTGTCACTGAGTGTGTGTGTGTGTGTGTGTGTGTGTGTGTGTGTGTGTGTGTGTGTGTGTGTTTGTGTGTGTGTGTTTGAGTGTGTGTGTGGTGTTTGTGTGTTGGGGTGGGTTAGGTGATTGCATCTTGGCAGTATTTATGGGCATACACATGTGCGCACAAAGGCATACAATACGACCACACACTTCGTTAAAATCGTCCGGTGTTCAACAGCTACGGCTTTGATTAGCGTTTTGTATTTGCAACGACTTCGTAATAAAACAAAGAACATTCAAAGTTCATCTTCTGGTAGATACGAGAGGGGTGCGTGTTCCGACACAGCTCAACAAGACCACAGCTATCTACTACACAGGCGCCGTTCTGGCAGGTTAATGAATGTGTCTTTGTAAAAGGTAAAAACAGAAGCTCGCCCCCACCACCAGCCTCCAACAGTGTTATGTGCAGGGATAATTCTGTTCTCCCAGTGAGAGTGTGCTCTGGCTCCACCACCCACCAACATACACGCGCAAACACACACACACACACACACACACACGCACACACGCACACGCACACACACACGCACGCACACACGCACACACACACATTTAAGAATACGCACACAGTACACACACCCCCTAGCCTGTGTCAGAGCCTAGGAACTTGATCATGCAAAGAGTTTGACTGACAGACAAGGATGTCTGTAGGAGATGAAGAGGCATGAGCGAGAGAGAGAGAGAGAGAGAGCGAGAGAGAGAGAGAGCATGGCATTGGGTGTCATTAAATGCCTGGGATATGCTGGGAATCCTGCAACAGACGCTAGGGCCATAATCAGCAGCTCTTAAACAGCCCTGCAGTGCAGGGACATTGCTATGTTATTGCAGCCAGGAGCCTGACCGTAACCGCACATGGCATGGTGATACACACACACACGACCTAACATGCATTCTAACACATGTATACACACAAACATACATACATACATACATACATACATACATACATACATACATACATATACAGACTACACACCTCAATACAGACAAACCCGTACACAAACTCCACACACCGAAATAAACCTACATAAAAAAAACAATCCTCGTCCCAGCACTCCTGTTGACACACACACACACACACACAATCACACAAGCAATACACTTTGGCACACACACAAATACTAATAAGACTGATTAAAGCTAGGTGAGAGAGTAATGAAAAGCTCTAGGCAAAATGGCGGGAGAGGTGAAAAAGAGTGTCAAACTGGATTTAGGAGGCAAGACTCCGGGGTGTGAGATGAATGTGGCTGCTGGGGGAGGGGGGTGTTTGGGGGGGGCTGTTGGGATTGAGTGACGGAGGGAGAGGAGAGCAGAGTATAAATAGAGAGAAGGGCAAGGGAAGATCAAAGGCAGCAGAAAGCGATTCGCCAATTTGAAATAATTCCGAGGTCTGTTTGGCCCTGATAAATCGCACCGCTGACGCGCTTGCCTCCCCCTTCGTATTAAAAAGCTCCCACAATCCCATTTCTGAGCCGCTGCATTCGTGGGTTTCCACAGCAGCTTCGACGCGGCAGACACAGAAAGCGATCGGAGAAAGAAAATCGTACGGAGAGATAAGACGGCAAAGCAGGAGAATAAATGACAGAGATAAGGGTTGATATTAATGGAAGGTCAGGGGAGATGAGAGTGATGGGGAAAGAAAAGACAAAATGTCATTACCAGGACCTAAAGACATGCCTTCATGCAGAAAACAAATCTGTGCAGAGGCTACATACACTCAGGTCTTCCTGCAGTACACACCAGATCAAAGACACATAGTCATCCGAATGACATATCAACAGTCTGGAGAATTCCTAAGGTATCCATGGCAATTCTAGTCTCCTCATAGCCTCTGTCAGCATCTTTAACCTCGAACACCACCCTTTAACACCTTCAAATATCAATTACAATGGGATAAATATCACAACAGGCATAAGAATCAGTATGTACATGATTTGTACTTGCTGTAAATTGTTGTACTGTTGTACTGTTAGACTGAAGTGAATGCGCTGGTGAAAAAGAACATAACTAGATGATTCAGACTAAGGTACATTAGTTTAAATAGTTATAATCGAGCTGATATTCATGATGTCTGTAGGTAGGGTTCAGCAGTAAAAGAGGTCGAGAGTGGGAACTGCCCCAGCAGATAAAGCATGTTTTAATTCCCTGGACAGCTCATTACAAGCTCATTACAGCTCATCACTCCAGTATATTTTTATTATATTTCACTTTATACGGTTTGTGTCTATGAGGAGCAGTAAATTCTATGAGAACCAATAAAGCAACTGATGAAAAAGTAAGAAGAGAAGAGAATAGAAGAGTGGATGGTGTTTTAAACATATTTCTTTGATAGCAGCAGTAAATCCAAATATTGTGTGTAAGAGAGAGAGAGAGAGAAAGAGAGAGAGAGAGTTAACCCGTGGAAGAAAGGCAGAGTGCGAGACTAGCAGGATCCTCTCTCCTAGAAGCATTTGCAATCCCACTGAAGCAACATCCTTCCTCCACAACCCTGTCAGTCAAACTCTGGGACCACAGCATAGTCCTCGTATAATTTATTTATTGTTCTACGCACTATTAAAGGAGAGTGTCATCAAAATATACGACTACTTTAACAACCGCAACCATTTTGGACAGAGGACCATTGTTTGTTAACTGTACATATGCAAAACAGCTACATATTGACATTGGTATATCAGAACATCAGAAATGCTGAGGCAGAAGAAGCCTTAAATCAAAACTTAAATAAAAAATATTATTTTAGGCTTTAACACACCTTCATTAACCCACCTTTTGTTTGGATACACCATATGGAGACAAGCTGAGACTGCTGTTTTTATTTATCTAAGGCAACAGTGCTTACAGGCCAACATCATGAGCAAACAATTTAAAAACATACAATCAGCATGAAATACACACTGAAAATTATTCATAGAGATAAATCCTACTCTGCAAATGAAGTAAGGTTCTAGGCAAAGCACATACTGTATGGCCATGGGGATTCACAAACATGGGTCACAGTAATGTAAACACTCTCTCTCTCTCTCTCTCTCTCTCTCGCTGTCTGTTCATTCATAATGGCTTTGGTTTGTGTGTCTCACATTACCGGGAGTCCATGTCATCCTTGCCCTGATCAAACACAATCATTGTGGGGACGTTTCAGTGCAGATTTCAAATTGCGGCGGCGATTGTTTGTTGGCAGCCATTACATTGTCGACGAACGTTCAATGTCAGAGCTCTGTGATGATTTCATTAGTACAGGACACCAGGGGCTAACTCTCTGTGGTTTTACACAACATTGTCTCTTAATGGGGGGATCTCATTACACAAGTTTCCATTCATGATTATTCAGGCCTGATGATGGGTGTTCCCTGTCCAATCTTTTTTTTTTTTTGTCAGGAAAATGTCTTTATATAAAAGGCTCCTTCAGGCAAATATTATAAACTGCATCGCAAGCAGTGAACTATACATCTCAATCAATTTGTATCACATTGTTTTCCGGAGTGGTTAGGTTAATGTTTGAAGGAGTGAGTGAGTTGAGTGGAGGGTCATAACAATAATACTACAAGATGGCTGACATCATGCTTGTTGCTTAATCAACACATTCAATGTGGATGCAGAGGGGGCTGTGACCAAATGGATGAGCTAATGCATTTAGATTTGATTGTGCTCACCTCATTATCTATCAGTGTCTGTTTGGCCCATCCACTTAGGAAGTTTACTTACTTAAGCTCTGGAACAGATGGCTAACCGTTAGAGTTTGCGATACACTTACGCTTAATGACTGACACGATGACCTATGGTGTGGGTAAACGATAAGTGCATTAAAGGTGCGGTCTTTGATTTGGTTTTGGTTTCGAAAAAGGTTGTTGATAATTGTGCTCAACAGCCAATCAGATTAAAACCCTCTGTTCCATACCCCTGAAGCACCATGTTATTTAGCTGGAATTGATTAAAGCAGCAATAGTGCCCAGTTGGCACAGATAGAAGCTTGCCAACACACTAACTTATGTCTTTTGGCATAATAGCTGGCAATGTCATGCTGTGAAAGCTTTTCTTCAATTTTTGCAGGCTGTACCAGGCCGTAACACAGAACTACGTAGTGCATATCCTGGATGCTGGTGGGAAAGACACAGGTGTTTATCAGTCTTTCACATGACCATATGCTACCAAAAATAATTTGAGGATGGTACCAAACCTAGTTAGTTGCAATAAAACTATACCTCAAAATTTGTTAAGTTGTTGCATAGTGTTAATTTAAGGCTCGCTCCGAGCCACTGTGTTAGTTTCTCATAAACAGAGCCAGGTGTTCAAACACATTTGTTTAAGTGCAAATACTGAACGAACAGTGAGAGGACTGTGAGGAGCAATTCTTTGACTTTGACAGCACCTTTAAGGCTACAAATACAAAGTTCTCTCTCTCTATCTCCCTCTCCATATTTAACCGATGGGAAGGTTACTTATTGAATGTATTCCATCACAACTACAATTTGAATGAGTCCAAAATAGAATTAAAATGTAATTTGTAAAGTATTCCATTAGATTACTCAAGATGAGTTACATATTCGTATTACTTAGGATTACATCAGTGTTGCCTTACATTCTCTTAGCTGTGGATGAAACAGTTCCATCAGATGTTGAGGTTAAGGCCCACCACCAACACAAGCACCAGGACCACCGCCATCAACTTATGACCCCCCCTTGCAGTAAGGATAGACAGATTGATAGATAGCTAATATTACTACTACCACAACTAGTATGAGACAATTATAAACAGCCCTATGTGCCTACAACATGATACACTGATTTTACATTCCCACCACAACATTGGGAGGTTTTTATTTAGGCCATTATAACCCTACGGAGAAATAGAAAAAGGAAGCACCTGAGATGCACCTGAACTTCAACAGCTTTTGCAAAACGTAGGCTGACCTCTAGTCTAACACATCAGACTATTTTAAACAAAATGGTATGACAGGAAATAATGCAGTGCAATTAAGACGTTAATGACGTCATTCTAATGTGATAGGTGCACCTGCTTTCTTGCAATTGATAAACGGAAACATTGTGGCATGGACCATCAAAGCCTTTTTTCTAAGACAAGCCTATTTCTGTTTTTTGAAATATGGTGTGAAATAATATGACATTTAAGCCAGTTTCTCACAGTCGGTTAAATTGTTCATCAGTACTACTTTAGTTTTATAGCCAATTCATTCGTTGTCTCTGCATTTTTTTCATTCAATTTCAATGGTTTCATTGCTTCGTTGTTCAGCCTGGTTTACCAAATGGCACACACTGGCTTTGGAAGGACGCAATCACAGGAAATAAAATATCATCTAATATGAGTCGTAATTTTAAGTAAACGGGCGATGTTCTTTTCCTCTGGTTCTTCGTTTAATTTGCATCGTCCGCTGTTCCCGTAAAAATGTATTCAGACTTTCTTGTTTTGAACACGCCACGACAGAACCATATCTCAGGTAGCAGGAATAAAATGTTATGAAGCAAGAAGTTCAGCCAAGGGAGCGGGGCCCGGACGAGTGACAGAAACACCGAGCACCGACTGTGTCATTGGCAGGGCTCTGCGGATCAGCAACTTCCTCGTCGCGGTTTGAGACACTGGCTTAAGGAAATCGTTGGTCTATGGACATATTTGAATTTGAGAGCGACTAACACTTGACGATTTAAAAAGTAATCCCTTCGAGTGATCAACTGTTGACTGATTACCACCCATTTACATTTTAACTATCTGAAAACAAGTTACTAATATTTTCTATTCTGAATAGGTATAACAAGGTATTCCGACTCCCCAACATTAAACACACACGTAGACTACAGCCAGAATTTGACTGCGGCTCTCCGCGTATCTGCACACTGCATGACACGAGTATGCAGGGGTTATCTCCCATTCATGTCCACCTCGTCTCATCCAAGTTGCACTCATCTCTTCTCTTCGTTCCCCATTTCTCCTTCTCTTCTCCCCCTTGAGTTTATATAGGACTACTGGCATGATCATAACGGTATACATGTAGAATGACCATACTCGTATCATAATGACACTGTAGTGTTGCTATGTTATTACTGAGTAGAGGATGTGTATTCTCTCTCTCTCTATCTCTATCTCTCCGCACCAAACCGCGCCAGGTTTGCCCTTGGGCCCATATCGTACACAGCTGTGACCAACGCAGCAGAAATGGCCTATTCATTTGGCCAATTTCAACTCAATTACCACCGAGCGGGTTTCATCACCACAGGTCTGTTCAGTATTCCTGTGCCGTCTGCCCCTGCGGCTGGTGATGTGCAGAACCACCACCTTCACCTGACCGTCAGTGCAAGCCGTTGGCTAAACAAACCTTTCTCAAATGCCGTATGGAACTGTTTTCTGGGGATCGACGCGATTTATTTTCTCAGAAGACTACAGCACACAAACCCAGCGCTCCGTTTACTCGCGTAAAGACGCTTTCGTTAAGCAAGCACAAGGTCCAACATTGCCTGGTATATTGCGTGCACCACAGGGTTCTTTAAAATGTATGAAATAATTAGAAATAGTCTGAAGTTATGCAAGCGACCTTGACCGTTTACATGATTAATAACAAGCATTTCATTACTTCTCATTCCCAGCTGTGTCTAAAAAGTGACGTGGCTTGCCAGGTCAAAATATGCTCTCCTTAACATTTATCGTCCGTCTCATATGAGTGCACCTTGCCTGATTCTATTCGGCTCTAGCACAGCTGTGAACTGTAAGCCAGTTCCAAACGAATGCTGTTCCAGAATGTGTAAATCACCTTCAGTCAGCGTGCATAGATCACGAACAGCCCACAGCATTAACGATTAAAGCGACGCTGGAACCGGGTTATAGACGCTGGAAACCACTCAGAACTGTTGAAAAACTCTTAATCTACTCACCTGCGGAGTCAACCCACATTATCCCCATTCGACGAAGCTGTTTTGCAGTCCAAGATTCACTGAGCACATTGGTGGAGGTGCAGCACTTTACCACCGGAAGGAGCTGTTGTGCTCACCTCCATGTACAAGACACGTTTAGACGTTAATTGTGAAAATAAAATAGAACATGAGAGGTACCTGGTACAACAACGTATTTAGTCACGCACACCGTTTGATAACAGTTGACTGATATGGTGCTTTGTCATTTAGTTCTGCATAGGCCTACGTTTCCAAATGCGTGAGTTCCATAATGGAAGGTTGTAGAGCTCTTCTTATTAACTGATAACAATCTTCACTTATAGACATACATAGAAAAGAGCGTGTTGCGCCTTTAGTCAGCACAGATATGCTATAGCACGGCTAAATTGTCCACAGCCAGACGAAATACAATGAAAGTCTATTCAAATTCCTGCGCAGGCTACTAATTCAGAAGTACGACCTTCAAAGTTTTTGACTGGACTACTTCGCGGATCTATGACACAGAGAGAATGTTGTCAGGGAGTCCACATAATAACAAGTGTGTGCATGTGCGTGCAGATGGGCACAGCTTAAAACGAAATAGAATCTGCAGGTGTTTCAAACAAGCTGCCACGTGGGCATGTGGTTACTCAAAGCAACACATAGATGAAAGAATTTCATATTATAGGACATCGGTTTTTTTTCTTCTTCCTGTCGGTATGTAGCCTATACCTACGTGATTAGCTGTGGCTTGTGTGCATAAACAAATGGATGACGTCGCAGGAGCTCATTGAAGCTCCTGGCAGACATTAAATTATGTTAAATCGAAACTGAATTAAACGAGCTTGTGTTGAACAGGGGTCCCTGCCATCCTTAAACTCCTATCATAAGCACTTCTATCGAGGGACCAAGATAAACAACCCCCGCTAGAAGACGAGCTCAGGGGCTCACCAAACCCCCACCATCGGCTCTCTCGCTTCCACTGTTCGAAACAGAGGTAAGAACATACCCGCCTTAGCGTACAGTATCCATTTCAAATGAAGGTAATCTTCCCAGTTTCAACACATACACGAACACAAATATAGCTGCTCAGATGCTATTTGTGGATGGAAGACCTTCAAACAACACCTAAATGAAGCACCAATGGAATAATACAATCTATGGCTTTAATGGCACCCTAGTGAGATAATAACCTGAAAAGCCCCCAAAAGGACCCAGCCTTGATCTTTTAAGTAGGTGAATCAAGGCTGTGAAGCTTTAATTACATGACTTGTCTCTCTGGGACAGTAGTGCTGACTCCTGTCTCCCCAGTTACCCAGCCAAATAGACACTCAAACACAGACGCCGCTGAGGTGGGGGGCAGCTCGATAAACAGAGATAAAGTTTGGAGACGAAGTTTACTCGTTACCACCTCAGCATCTATCTCCCATAATATACCTTATCCCCCTTCGCATGTTGCCGTGGCCCTAGGCACCCACAAACACATGTCCCAGGCAGAGAGGCAGATGCACCGCCTAATCCTGCTGATAAATCTGCTCTTGGCTCCCTCTGCGGCGCGCCGAAACCTGGAGCCTGTTGGCTTTTGTTCCGCACCCCCCGGGGCGAGTGCACAAGATGGTGGCTGGGGGAAGGGAGCTGGCTAGGTGCAGGTCCAGGCCAGGGCAGGCAGAGAGAGAGAGAGAGAGAGAGAGGAAGGGCTGGGGTTACAGGCACAGGTTTACCTCCCCATAGGGGGGTCAAGGGGGAAATTTAGGCTTCCAGAGGCCAAAGCACGATGTGCTGTAAGAGTAGCTGGTCTGGTGTCGCCCTGCAGTGGAGGGCCCGGGGCGATGGAGGAGGTAACCGAGGAGGAACAGGAGAAAACCAATGCAGCTCAGCGCCCCGACCCCCCCCCCCCCCCCCCCCCCCCCTTCCCTCATCTCACACTCCCCCCCCCCCCCCCCCATTCCGCCTTATCTCCCTCTGCAGCACTGCGCCACATCCAGCAAGATGGCCCCTGGAGCTAGCTCCCCTGCCTGCCTTCTGCCTCCACAGGGCCCCTCCAGCTACGTGAGCAGCTGAGGGCTCAGACACATCCCGTGCACAGACTGCTCTCCATATGCAGTGCACGCGGTGTGGTGCAGCCCAGCTCCATCCCAGGGAGGAGGAAGAGGAGGATGAGGAAGAGGAGGATGAGGAAGAGGAGGAGGCTGATCCTGCTCTGCCACCATTGTGTTTGCAGGAGCAGCAGCCAGGCTGTTCCCATATAGCCACACAGTGGGCAGATGCGCAGACATAAGCTCCTGCTTCTGATTTCACTCACTGAGAGATTATGGCATAAAGGAATGTAAACAATATGATCTCTTTAATCACAGGGGGAAAAAATTACGCCTGTCTATAGGATTATGTCAATGCTGTACGTACAGATTTATTTAATCACTTATTTTAGTTAGTTATTAGTGAATAATGAGTTCATGCACTTCTCCTATGACATAAGGGGGCCAGGTGACAACAGCAGAGCAGAACACTGTGTGTTGAGTTGTGTTGACACAGGCAGGAAAGGCAGAAGGTACGGTGAATGCTCGTAGCGTTTTGAGGTCAGTCATCATGCACTGACAAAGGGCCATGATCTATGTGTGCTGGACGCGGGCGCAGGGACAAGGGGAAGGGGAACTGGTCTTACAGGGCGCAGCCTTCTCAAATGACAGTCAGCCATTATGAGGCACACACACACAGCGCCAGGGCACACATGGAAAAGCACACAGGACCCTCACTGCACCGGATACAGGTACCCACATACAGGCGCAGGTGTGGATATCTGCCCAATCTTTTAGCTATGCGACTGTGTACATAGAGGAATGCATCTGAAAACCATGTTTACTGCCTTAATGAAGCCTGAATCCTGCTTATATACATATGTCTCTGTGTGCGTGTGTATTTATGTGTTTGTGTGTGTGTAATACAAATGTAGCCCCTGGAGAAAAAACAGATATAAAATGCTTTTATCAGCATTTATCCACCTTCTTTGTCAGATGTTATGCCGGATAAACAGGTAGCCATTGTCTACAGAGCCGACTCTCTCTCTGCTGCAGCATTCTCCATGCGTAACGCTCCGCTCATTCCTCTCCTTCTCGTACCCTTTTTTTTTCCCTCCCTGCCTTGTGCCATTCTCAAGTTCCCATCTTTTTTCACCATTTTTTCCCCTTTGTTACAAATGATCCCAGCCTGGCCGAGGGCCAGTCAGGGCTGGTAAGACTATCCACTGGTAATCTGTTTGAATGTTACTGGCTGCAGGGTGCTGGCGACTCAGTGATGGATGGATTGTTCGACGGCACGAAGCAAACTGTTGTGTTGTGGCTGTGAAGGGAGCCCAGTGATCAACTGCTGAGAGAGAGAGGGGGGGGGGGGGGGGGGATTAAACCAGCATTGCTGGTGATCTAATGCTTTTTTTCTGTTTGTTCCCTCTCTTTCTCTCTTTTTCTCTCTTCCCCTGTGTTTCTCTCTGCATCCACAGTGCAATCCAGAACAACAAATAAGCCAGCAGCCCTGTCAGAGCACATCCCTGTCTGCTCAAAGAGTCCTGGATCCTGCCAGGACAAACGGCCTTTTTCTCAGACACAGCCATAGCCCCTTTGAAAAACACTGATGAAAGCAGGGGACACTCTTTTTTTTCACTTTTGATTAGCCCAGTGGAACGCAGCCATCCATCTACTCCTCCTCCTCCTCCTCCTCCTCCTCCTCTTTGCCTCCACCCGGGCCCTGTTCCTTCCCCCTGCAGCCTTTTTCCCATCCAACTTCTCTCTCTCTCTCTCATCTTCTCCCTCATCTCTCTCTTTCTTTGTGTCCACCCTTCCCCCACCCATTCCTTTACCTGAGTGTTTAAAGTAAGGGGAGCACACACCCAGGCAGAACAATGGCCGTCTTTGCTCCCCCAGGCGCCTGCTGAAAGGCCTCTGCCCTCAGGTATGAAACATTATCAGTCACCGTAAATGGCTGGATTAACCCCAAAACAACCCGCACCCACACTGTACCAAAGGGGGCCCACCAGATAAGATGGAGAAAGGCGGGTTGTTGAAGCTTAAAACATCCACCTAGGTTGGATTTGGTTGGCCACTTTATGAATGACGCAGCACTCTACTGCCACTGACCAATCAGGGCTGCGCTTAAACCAACACTGCAAATCGCACAGTGAAGTAAGCGAAGGGTAGTGAAGTGGACGACAGCGTGCCACCGCAACACAAGAGATGAATAATGGACGAGCCTGGAGCGAGGGGCGGCAGGGTCCAGACCTAATATCAGCGGAGTGACTACTGTACGTCTCCATGAATATGAAGCAGCCATGAAAAACAAGCGTGTCCTCTACACAGAGAATGGCACTCTATCTCTGTGCCATTAGCCCAGAGGCAATCTCCTAAAAGGCTGAGGGTCAATCGGACGTCACTTGTCATTGATTGGGGCCACAGATGACACTGCGCTTTTCAGGAGGCCCCTGCCAGGTACGAGAGGCGCCCATGGATCCAAAAACGCCCATGGATCCCAGTGACAGAGACAGACCCTGAGCATGGGCATCTATTTATCATCACTGACAAACTCCCTCCTCTGCAGCTTTAACAGGGAAAAGAAGAGCGAGACAGAGACGAGCAGCAAACAGCTGTCAACTAAATATCCACTGCCATTTCTTATGGAGCTCAAACCCTGCATTTAATTTCACACATCAGTACAAGAGATTAACCCCAAAGAGTGTTTTTTTATCCTCGCTGCTCCCTCTGGCTCTGCACAATACGATGGAGAGCTGTATCTCCCCTTCATTTATTCAATATGCACCCACCTCCCTGTCCTCCCTCACAATCTAACTCAGAACAGCGTCTTATGTATTGGCCTCTCATTTTTCTGTCATGTATAACCGCTCACAGTTTGCTTTCTGTAAGGGCGATATTTTTTCTCAGACGTGCCGGTGGACTATAACTCAGCCACACTGGTCCTGATCCCCGTTGATAATTCATCAGACCACAGGAGAGGCACTCAGTCATCTTTGTTTATTTCCACTGAATGGCCACAGCACACTGCTGGAAACGCGTTTGGGTTCAATGCTTCGTTACGATGGCGTTATCAGGGTTTAACACTGAGGGAGATGGATCAAAAATCACACAGAGGAACAGCAGCAAATATCTGCAGTACTGCTGAGTCCTCAGTTTTTGACAACACTAAGGCAGTCAAAACTGACAGTTCACAGGCCGAGTGCAAAGTCAATTCAACATGCGTAAGATATATATCAACAGTATACACACACACAGAGTATATATCACATAATAAATGTAAAGAGGGGGAGAGAGAGAGATATAAAAATATAGAAGGAGGGAGAGAGAAATATACAGAGGGGGAAAACAAGGGTTAAGCTTTTAACTACCTGAGAGACATTTTTAAATTCCAGTCACACATGAGAGAGAGAGAAAAAAATGTAAGCGTTAGTTGTTTTCGTTTTCGAGAGATTTGGAATTGGTTTGGGCAGACGTATGGGAAGAGGGTTATTTTAATCACACTTTCAAAGCTTTCCCTCTGCCTCCCACAGGCTGTGGTTCTGAAACAGACAGAATAAAGCCATGATTGTGTTCAGCAGAAAGAAACAGAAGCGAGAGAAAAGGGAGATAGAGAGAGGGAAATCCTGACCTGGCTTGATCATTTTTTTTACACTCCCACAGAGAGAAGAAATCACACCACGCAGTTTTTTTCCCCCTGACATAACTCGCCCTGTGAATGCTACATGCTAGCTATCTGTGATGGCTGGGCCTTTTACTTAACTTGCATTAGTGCAGCATCTTTGAGCAGTCACTATAATACAAGAGGCATTTATCTAAAAATAAGCAACCTCTGTCACTCACACACACACACACACTGATACCACACACAGTCTCGCAAACGCGCACACACACTACAGGGAAGAAAAAAACCTACATCTCATGGATTCATCATCCTCATTTAACCTTGAGTGCACCCAGCCCCATGCCTTAAAACACACACAAGTCTCCCAGTCTGACTCATGCCGACACACACACATGGAAATGACTAGAGTGATCCACGTTCACGTCCGGCTAATGCAGACTGGCACACTCCTTACATAAGACCTCCATCTGACCTTGCGCTCCAGTTGAAGAGGAGAAAAGGGAGAAGAGGGTTGGGGGGGGGGGGGGGGGGGGTTGGTTGGTCCTTAGTCTGAAAGAGTGCGCGCGCGTGAGGGGGGGTGTTGGTAGAGTAAGAGAGAGCTGACTTGGCACCCTCTATTTGTTAGTTGCTTCACTGAGCCTGTACCCACAACCCTCACAACCCCCCCCCCCCCCCCCCCCCACACACACACACACACACACACACTTCACCCCCTCCAGCACCACTCACCGACTACGGACGAGAGAAAGGGAGGGTGAGAGAAAAAAGCGGGATTTGGAGAGGCCGAGATTTTGCAGAAAAGAGGGAAGCAGAGGAGGAGGAGGAGGAGGAGGACACAGTGGCGTTGGTGCAACACCGCCAGTGAGGTGATGCAGATTCCTCTCATTATTGTGATTTATTTCCTAATGAGCCCACTAGCCTTCCTCGGCCCATACAAAGGCCTGATTGAGTCTGGCATGCCATCAGCATGTAAAAGAGCCAGGGCTTCATCGGTGAGCTGCTGATTGACGTCTGATATGATCTGAGTAATTGCTCCGTACTGGAGACAGAAGAGAGGGAGAGGGAGCCTGAGAGAGAGAGTGAGGGAGCCTGAGAGAGAGAGAGGGGCTAGAGAGAGAGAGAGAGAGAAATGGAGAGAGATAGTGTTGGGAGACAGTGACAGAGATTGAAGAAGAAAGAGAGGGGTACAGTTTGGATGAGCATGAAAGGGGGGGTAGAGATAGAGGGATTAGGATTTTTCCGGAGCAGAGACTGTGTGTATGGAGGGGGTGGGGGAGGGATCGAGAGGTGCTGCTGTTCCCTAAATCCTCCTCCTCCTCCTCCTGTTGTGCCTGTCTACCTCTGGCCCCCCTGTGGAGAGCACTTTTAGCCAGACGCTTTTTCTTTTAATGCGCTCCACTGTGCTGCTGCTGCGGCTGCTGAGCCTCTTACACAACACCGAGCAGGAGGAGCAGGAGGTGCAGGAGCCACGCTCGGCTAGAGAGGCTCAGGAGGAGAGGAGAAGGAAGTAGAGGAGAAGAGAGGAGAGGAGAGGAGGAGGCCGGGCCGGGAGTTGGTGTCGGTCGGCCGTGCCACAGCAGTGTCGCCAGTCAGTCGTCTGGACCGTGAAAGTCATAATGCGGTGGCTATGGTGGCGTAGGCAGCAAGGCCGAATAGAGCGTGGCAATGGAATGGAGGATCTCTCTCTCTTACACACACACACTCTCTCTCTCTCTCTCACACACACTCGCGCTCTCTCTCCACTCACAGCTGCTCCTCTGCAGTAGCTCTGCAGCAGTCCTCCTCCTCCTCCTCTCCACGCACTCTTCATCCTCTCTGCCGCTGCCGCCTATCAGGCTTGCATGCCCGCTGCCTTTTGTATCTGCAGCGATGTTCCGCCCTCTCTCTATCTCTCGCTCTCTCTCCCCCTCTTTCTCTTTCACTCCCTGTTTTCGTTCTCACTCCCAAACTCTTATTCGCTTCCCCTCTCCTTGTTCCTGCGTCACTGAGCAACCCCTCCTCCTCTCTCTCTCTCTCTCTCTCTCTCTCTCTCTGCAGTAAATGATGATTGAGCAAACAGTCCTCTGGTGGAGGGCTGCAGAAAAAGATGGTTATCCTGACTCCACGTGCCACGCATTCCAAATTAGCCCCCTTTCTATCTCACTCTCTCTCCCCCTCTCCTCTTTACAGTTTCTACCCACATCATCGCTTGGCTCTGTGCCTACCCTTCGCCTCGGCGGTTCTTTGAGGACTGAAGTCAAAAACAGAAGCACGCGGCAGCCATATCTGAGGGCATCCATTAAGGGGCCAACTTTACTTGTCCCTTCTGTGCGTGAAAGTGTATTAGTGTGTGTGTGTGTGTGTGTGTGTGTGATTGTGTATCCGGATGTACGAACAGAGCACGTTCCCTGTTGCCCTGTAAAGGTTTCTGCAGTATCACAGCTGAGGGGGTCCCAGGGGCCTTTTTATGAGGCACCAGGTACTCTGTCCCCGCGCGCTCCCCCGAGGGCCATTTACCTTCAAACAGCCTCTCCTCCTCTGAAAGGCATCAGAGTGCACCGCGCACCGAGACAATACACCAGGCAGAAGTTATGGGCGATTTTGATTGAGGCGGAAACCAGCAGGTTGACGGTTTTATGTGTTGTTGCTGCCCGCGTGAAAGCTTCTCTGTGAGGTGTTTTGCCTGGGAGAGAGTGTGAGGATTACAAATGTGGTGAAGTACTCCATATTGATCCCTATCGGAATAAATCAGTGAACAGGAGGGAGCTGTGAGGAGCCTACGAGGCCCGATGAATGGCCTCACTCTGCTTTTGACACTTTACATCAATGTGCTCGCGGAGTAGCTAGCCAAGACATAAAAGGCACCTCTTTGGCCAGTAATGTGTGTCTCTCTCTCTCTCTCCTCAAACATCCTTCCCTCCCTACCTCCCTCCCTCTGCATCATTCCATCCCTCGTTTATCTGTTGCCCTTCTTTCAACCGGCTGCCCCCTTCTCGTCTTTGATGAGAGATTAATAGGTGATAATTGAGGGGGCCTTTTCCCCTTGCCAACAGAAGTAAGCAAAGGACAGCCTGTTCTCCTTTTCCCCCTCATTCACTATCTCTCTCTCTCTCTCTCTCTCTCCCTCTCTTGCTGTCCTCCCTCTCTCCTTCTCTCCCCTTCGCCCAGATAACCGTGAAATCACTAGTACTTCACATCTACTGTGGATTATGAGGATGGAGGCAGACTTTCACCACAGGACAGACATCAGCATGCCAGGGGAAACGTTTTTTTTTTTTTCTCTCTCACTATCAGAGCTACAGTTGACATACAGACACACACACACACACACACACACACACACACACACACACACACAGCCAGGCATACAGACAGAAGGGCAGACAGACAGGCTGACTGACCAGTGGGTCCCGGCCCTTAATCTGCATTTCTAAAGACTGAGGGCATTTTGTCAACATGAGAAGAATTGAGTTGCATGCGAGATTTGAGAAAGCTAATTTATGTATTACACGGCTTCACCGAAGGACAATGCGGGCGATGCTGTGTGCACGACCCGTCGAAAAAGCATCATTACACCCTCCTCATGTGTGTCTGTCCAGATTAGCATTTGAATGGGCACCACTGGTTGTTGTCACACACGAGCGGCTAAATTGATCTGTCTGTGTGATTGGTTCAGAATGGCGCAGTCAGCCCGGGAGGGAGATCGGAATCCCGCTGCCGGTGTTCGTAATTCTCGCTGTAATGTCTTCGCTTGGACAATGCACTCGCCGTGCTCGCCCGTACCTCATTGGAACGGATGTGTGTTTGTAATAAACATCAAGACCCATCACGGTTTCACACCACCACCAAGATGCACTGCGTCCCAATCAATTGGGCATGTCTGCAAAAGGGGTTGTTTATCTGCGGCAATTATCCGTTAAGTAATACCTTTCACAGTCCCAGACTGTAACAAATTGGAGTAGCCATGAGTTTCTAATCCAACGAATATTGATGTGCCCCCCCCTCCCCCTCCTCGCCTTGGCCAGCTTGGCTGGATGGGGGAGAGAACATGGCTGCCGCTCTGCACAGATGCCAGTCTGCTTGGCAAGCAGTGGCTCCGACACCCCGAGAGGGGAGGCGGGCAGCAGTGCAGCAGCGGTGGGTTTGCACTCTCCTTCCTCAAGTCGGCAGTGTTATTTTTAGACCCTGTCGAGCACCTCTCTGGCAAATGCCACGTGCATATGATTTGGTTCAACTTCCAAGGTCCCACGCAACCCCCCCACCCCCACCTCAGCCAGCCATGCGCCGGGGGGTGCCGTGTGGTAAAGCAACCACTCGTCACCTCCTGGATGTGTAAAGTCACAAGATTCTAACACAGGCTGGCCATGGTGGCAAGGAGTCCTGTCCAGCCAGC
>NC_137921.1:12168035-12170535 GCF_963457725.1 Sprattus sprattus | reverse complement strand
GTGTGTGAGTGTGTGGGTGTGTATGAGTGTGTGGGTGTATGTGTGTGTGTCTGAGTGTGTGGGTGTGTGTGAGCGTGTGGGTGTATGCGAGTTTGTGTGTGTGTGAGTGAGTGTGTGTGTGTGTGTGTGTGTGTGTGTGTGTGTGTGTGTGTGTGTGTGTGTGTGTGAGTGTGTGTGTGTGTGCGTGTGAGAGAGTGTGTGTGTGTGTGTGGGTGTGTGTGGGTGTGTGTGTGTGGGTGTGTGTGTGTGAGTGTGTGTGTGTGTGTGTGTGTTTTTCCAGGCCGGTGCCAGTCACCTAAGAGGAATTGACAGGAAGAGAGAAAAGAGAGGATGAGGCCCAGGCACAAGAGCGGGGAGAAAAGAACACAAGCCATCTCCTCGAGCTAATCTCCTAATGAAGACGGGTGGCTCTGTCTGCACTGGTGATTATTGGGGTGCTGCGCGGCCCGCTAAGCTCCTTTACCGCTCTTAGAAATGCGGAAGGGGGGTAAAAAAAAAATTCTCTAGAACATTTTTTCTGTTTCTTTTTTCTTATGGTGGCACAACACAATTATCGGCGTCATCCCAGACTCTGCAATTAACATTTCAGAGAGAAAGAAACAGAGACGGTGGTTAGAAGCCATAGTTCAGCAGCGTGTTGCTCTTGAAATGTGACCAAAATAGGACACCTGATGACTGATCTCTGGAGGTTCATGTTTTTAGACTATAGAGATTCATTGTTCTCTGGTTAATGCTGATTCCTTCTGCTAGTTCATCTGGGTAATTCTAAGGTAATGACTGATCTCATTTTCACATCACTATGCCTTGATGCCCTTTTTCTGCCCCTGGTACGAATGTTCTGTTGTGTAAACAGCAACACTGCTCAGCTTTCAAGAGGGTAAGAGAGGCAGACAAAAGGGCTCAAGAGCTTCACTCACTCCCCACGGTGGAGGCTGCAAGCCGGGGTGGAGTGGGTGGGGTGAGGGGCCTGGACCTTAGCCAGAGAGAGCAGGGAGGGCTCCCCCCCTCACCCAGGCCCTGCGAGCAGGTTCACCCAGGGCTCCGGCTGGTAAGAGATGGAGGTGTCAGAAGCAAATGGGCTCCATCATGGGCAGCATCAGAACGGAATTACCGCAGCGGTTATTGGCCTGTCAGCACCACTTCATCTGGAGCCTGTCCGTGTGTGCTGCACTGTGTGCGTCATGGGGTACAGTGCGGTTGCTGCTGTGAGCCAGTGACACACACTGACACATACATTTCACCTTCCAAATCAAGCGGCCCATTCCCAAGTTAGCGGGTTGGTTTTGATGACTGCGCTTACATTAACCAGTAAAGGAGAAAACTGAGCCCAAATCAAACTGTACAAAAAGACCTTCATCAAAATGTCCATGAGCTGTGAGCTTGGCTGTGTGTGTACGAGTGTGTGTGTACGCGTGTGTGCGTTTGTATGCGTGTGTGCGTGAGTGCTCGTCATGCTTCTGCTGACAGATTTTCTGGTCAGCAGTAAATGCTGATGCCGGTGCCATTTTACCCTGATGTCCCTGTCAGCCTGCTGATCCTCTACAGCATCTAGTCACCTCCCTCTCTCTCTTTCTCTCTTTCTCTCTCTCTCCCTTTCTCTCTCCCTCTTTCGCTCTCTCTCACTCTCCCTCGCTCTCTCTCTCTTTCTCCCATGCAGCCCTCCTGGGCAAGGGGCAGGTTGCTACCGGTCCCTGGCTCATTTCCTGTAGGGGGAGGGTGGGGGATGGAGTGGGACAGGTGTGCATACCAGACGCTTGTTACAGGTCCACACCGCTGCACATCAACAAAGCTCTACCAGTGGCCAAAAAAACCCAATCCTACCATTCGGCCCGTTTCCAAGACGCGCTGTGGGAGCGGAGGCTGCCTGCTGCCAACGAGTCAACACTCAGACACACCTTTCAGCATAAAGCCCACCTTCAGTTCTGGCAGGTTTACGCCAAAAACCAACACACGCTCACTCTCGCACGCTCTTCACCTCCATCTATCTCCGTCACTCTCTTTCTGAACTTCTACCCATCATCAATCCATCTGTCTATCTCTCAATCTCCAATCATTTCCCTCCGCTCTGCTCCGCTGCCCATTAAAGGAGTGTCAGGGCCGTCTGAGGACATTTCTTTAGCCGCACCACAGGCACGTCCAAATGCTATTACTGTGGCCTGAGAGGCCTATTGATTAAGACCCCTGTTGGTGCGCAGTCTCACGGTGGCCAGATTTACACAGCCACAGTTTCACCACTACACACACACACACAAATATCTGGGAGGGTGGCTGTGTGAACACGCGTCAAGGAGGAGGAGAGACTTGAGCAGAGAGCCAGGTCCCTCAGGCTGCTGAAAAGGTCAGATTGGGCTAGAGTTTCATTTTAGGCCCCCCCCTGTTTTCCTTGCCCTCTTTGTGATTCTCATTAAGAGGGTTTGCTTTCTCTCTCCTTCTCTCTTTTGGGTTTTTCTATCGGTTTCTCTAACTCTCTCTTTCTGTGTGTGTGTGTGTGTGTTAAAGA
>NC_137921.1:12163068-12167835 GCF_963457725.1 Sprattus sprattus | reverse complement strand
AACCCCCATCTCATTCCACCCTTCCCCCTCTCCTCCATGCCCCTCTGCACCGACCTTGCAGTGTTTCAAGGAGAAATTGATTTTTTTTTTACCCCAGTTCATGAAACCTTATCTGAGCAACAATGGGGCTCAATGGAATTTCCTCCTGAGGTGCAGGATTGAGCTAATTTCCCATTTTCTTTCTCTCTCTCTCTCTCTCTCTCTCTCTCTCTCTCTCTCGCTCGCCTTATTCTCACCCTCCCCCCACCCATCTCTTTTTTTCTACATCTACCATTCCTTTGCTTTCATCTTGTCCTTCAAACAAAACTGGGACGATATCACTCAGAGATCTTTGTAAGTACGTGTTCATGTCTGTATTTTGGGTGTTTGTGTGTGTGTGTGCGTGTGTGCGTTTATGTGTCTGTCTGTGTCCGGAGGTTGTGTGAGATATTTGTAAATGGCTTCTAAATTTGTACGCCGGCACTGCTCCTCATTACTCATTCTGGACGGGATAAAAAGGACGCATAAATTGCCTGACAAATCCATTCCAGAGGTCATACAACACATGGCTATTGTGCAGCCAAGTCACCGTATGCGATTGGCTGGCCCCGTTGGCTCCGGCTCAGCTGAAGGAAATGTGTGCGACAAACACGCAAACACAACAAACACACACACACACACACACGCGCGCACACACACTCACACACAAGAGAATAGGCACAAACAAACACACATACGCAGCACCACACACACAAACACACACACACACAGGGACAAACAAAAACACATACACAACTCACAAACTGACACACACACACACACACACACACACACTTTTGGCACAGTGCTGAGTCTCATGTGGCGTTTAGAGCTCAGGCAGGTAGTGGCGTGCGCTCTGCTGCTAAGTGCACCGGTGTGTCATGATCCCACTCCCAGGGCAGATATGTGCATGTGCGTCTCACTCTGACTCCGGCCCAGACCCAGACAGCTCAGTCCAGCCCGCGGCCCCTGCACTCCGACATCTCCCACCTGTCCTTTAGGTACTGTAGGCAAACGACTGTAGGAGAGCGATAGTGATTGGCGAGGGGCAGGTGAGTGAGGGGCAGGTGAGTGAGGGGCAGGGGCAGGTGCAGGGGCAGGGGCAGGTGAGTGAGGGGCAGGGACAGGTGAGTGAGGGGCAGGGGCAGATGAGTGAGGGGCAGGGGCAGGGGCAGGGGCAGGTGAGTGAGGGGCAGAGGCAGGTGAGTGAGGGGCAGGGGCAGGGGCAGGGGCAGGTGAGTGAGGGGCAGGGGCAGGGGCAGGTGAGTGAGGGGCAGAGGCAGGTGAGTGAGGGGCAGGTGAGTGAGGGGCACGGACAGAGGCAGGTGCGTGAGGGACAGAGGCAGGGGCAGGTGAGTGAGGGGCAGGTGAGTGAGGGGCACGGGCAGGTGAGTGAGGGGCAGGGGCAGGTGAGTGAGGGGCAGGTGAGTGAGGGGCACGGGGGTGTGCAACAGAGGGCACCGTGCCTCTCTGCCGCCTGCACATCCCCACGGGCCTCCCACACAAAACACTGCCTCCCAGGGCACAAGTCAGGGCTGGTTACACTATCGACAGCCGACCACCAGCCAGCCAGCCAGCACGTCCAGCCAGTCCAGCCGAAAGGCACGAGGATGGAGGACGGCTGTGGTGGAGAGAGGGAAGAAAAAACAAGTGTTCTGGAGGAAGGGAGGGAGAGAGCGAAAGAGCATGAAAGAAAGAGGACAGCTGCCTGATTTTGTAGGTGGAGTGGGAGGGGGTAGAGAAAAGCTAAAGTGCAGCTTACCTTCTGCCATAGAGGGATGAAAATGAACTCACCTCCCACGGCGAGTGGCACACATGCCGTCTGTCGGATAAAGCCCGGGGTTTAAGGGCGTTCTGGGGACACCAGGAATCCAAAGACGTGTGCAAACACATGCGCTCAAAATAGTGCAGCCACTGCGGCGCATCTGAAAACGCCAGCGTCAGCCAATCCAGGGTGCATGAATTTTTTTCCAATCCAGTGCGCAGCGGCGCAGCATGTTCTCCCCCGACCGTTCGGAATATTCATTTGTATCTGCGCACGTGCGTGTGTATGTTTATCATTCATTCTTTCTTTTTTTTTTGTAGTTCAATCAGCCCGTGGAAGCCACACAGGCACAGCTGAGAGGCTCGCCCCGGGAGGAATGTCTTGTAATGACATTAATGGGGAAATATGTTTTCCGCCAGCCGCAGCCAGCAACAAAGAGCATAATGCGCAGTGCTGTGGAGAGCTCATCATTCTGCCAGACCACAGGCAGGTGGGTGATAGAAGGTGCAGCGAAACCACATTAGAAGCCCGACCATCCAGCCGGGCAAGGGGAAAAGAAGGGGGGGGGGGGGGGGGGGGGACTGTCACAGCATCTAACCACCCGGAACAACCAGACACAGTAAAATACAGCCAGAGAGCTGTAGCACCATTCCGAAGGATTGTCAAGGTTGTGTTATCAATCATGTATTGTGTCGTTTGAAATACTATGTGTGGTTTTTGTGGTCCAGGAGGCATGTTTGAATCACAGCTGCAGATTTAGAGTTTTCTTTTATTCAAATGACGTTAATGGACCATAATTCTGAAGAGAAACTGCATTCCGGAATTCTTTGAGCTGCGAATGACGATGGGGGCGATCGGCCGGCTTTTGTTCTGCGCATCAGTTGCGCCCAACTGTGAAGCACAAGTGTCCCCTTCATTTAGCTGAAAAAGGAGGAACACAGGCCCACAACACTGGTCCCAAAAACACAGGCCTGGGGTTTAAGCATGGGGGCCCCACACCAGACACACAGCCCCCTCTTTGACGAGAGCTCATAATTGCCATGTGGGGGGAGACGGGGGATGGGGGGGGGGATGCTGAGCTACTCAAACAAACACATTTTTGTTTCCCTCTCCCCTGACCTCTGGGGACAGGTGAGTAGGCAGGTTGACAACAGAGAAAGGGATAAAGGAAGAGAGAGAGAGAGAGAGAGAGAGAGAGAGAGAGAGAGAGAGAGAGAGAGAGAGGTGGACGGACGAGAGGAAGACAGGGGGGGGCGGAGAGGGTGGGTGTGATGGATAGTGGAGTGGACAGACAGCATGAGAGACGATTGTATTATAGAGACAGATGCGCCTGCGATGGACATAAAAAACACACGCGCCGAGACAAACAGCCAGAGACACCCAGACGAGGTTGATGACCGTGGGCCTACAGCACAGGGGCGGCTGGAGCAGGTGAAAGACATCGGCCAAACAGAGACAGACAGAGGAGCTGACTAAATAAGGTTACTGCACTCCCTGCCAAACTGTAGGCCAAAAGAAGCAGCCTGCTCCCGCACAGGAACATGACAGTAATGAGCAAGTCATGTTCACTGCACAGTAGACCTGACACTTCTCTGCTAGCAAACTAGCCATACAGATGTCACACAAAAAAAATTGTTATACACACACACACACACACACACACACACACACACACACACACACACATGCACGCACACACACACACACACAGACACACACACTGCAGGTGTCCAGGTGTAGGGGGGTGGGAAGGGACCTCTTGAGCGGCGGCCACAATAGAAATGGCACACTGAATAGTGGGCGGCCGTGCCTCACAAGCACCGTGCGATCGGGTTACCCATCCGGCCGCCCGCATCCGTCCCCTCGCTCCCCCGCGCCCTCTCTGCTTTCAGCCCGGACGATGACAACAGAGAGAGCCGAGGCGCCGCATCCTGGCTCCCTACACCCATCACCGCCCCCACCCCCCCACACCTTCCCCTACCTTCCCCCTCCCCCAACCAGCCGCAGTTTTGGTGCAAGGCCAGATCGAGCTGCACTCGGTCACTAAAGCATCCAGCCCCCCCAAAAAAGCGCTGCGTCCACACGCCATCAAGAGCTCTCTGAAATCACCAGCGACCGTTAAAATCACCGAGGCTGAATATGGCAATCTGCCTGCTCTCCCAGAGGTAGGCATTACAGAGATTGGGGGTGCGAGAGTCAAGGGCGTTGAGAGCAGACCACTGAGTGATTAGCTTGGGGAGAGGCTGGGAGGGGGTGGGGGGACAGCTATTTTCAAGGTCATGAGGAGATGAGGGACAAACGTCGCCAAGCTCAATCTCCAAAAAACACTCCCTCAGTCTCGTCCACAATGTCACACACACACACACACATACACACTTGTTTCATTTTTTTTTTTAAAGATGTTTTTTGAATACGCATTTCTTTTGTTACATGCTCCCACAACTGTGAGTAATGTCACGTGTGTTTACAAGCAGTTGCATCAAAATGGACAGAAATCAGACAGCATCTGCATCATTAAGGTCATCGCAATGACAAGAGACCTTATCAGAGGCAACACAGCAAAGCGCGAAATTATCACACAAAACCAGCAAACGCGCGCAACCTGATGGCGAAGCCATTCGTCGCCAGAATAATGGCCTCCTGTCAAACCAGCTAAGATGACAGAGTCTGATTATTTACCCTGCGCATTTCTTTTTTGTGTTGGCATTCTGCGCCATTTTGTACAGCGATCCCTTTGAAAGGCATGAGGTCATCGCAGCCAATATCGCCTTACGGCTCAACTAATACCTGCGCCACCAACAAACTCAATGCCTTCGGCGGCTTCCTAAAGAGACGAAATGGATGTCATTCGTCGTTTCAAGTGAAATAATTTTGCCTGCGAAATAATTGTGTCAAGTTTTTGAAATGGTGGTTCTCGGGAGCCCTTCTGACAGCTTGATGCGGGCACGGTACAATTAGTCTGGGGGGAGATGGCCGTTGTTAGA
>NC_137921.1:12130568-12155568 GCF_963457725.1 Sprattus sprattus | reverse complement strand
GCACATTAAAACAGAGCGGCCTGAGCCCCTAAGACCAGGATTGGATGTTTCGAACTGGGCATGTTTCCTTCCAAGAAGTCCCATTGCCCGGGACTGTGCTCAGCTGCTCCCTGCCCGCTGCGTACCGTAAGACATGGATGTCACGCGAGGGCCATGCCAGGCAATGCCAGGCCACGCCAGGGCGGAAACCTGAAGACTGAGCCCTTGCGGCTGTGGGACGTGTGAGATAAAGGAAGTGCCCCAGGGTGATCCCAGTAATCTCCCTCTATCCCGGACGCCGACTGGAAGGGCATTGTATCTATATATATATATCTTGCTGGGGAGGATAGGGAGAGATAGGTAGACAGACAAACAGGTTGACAGGCAGAGGCTACAACAATCATGCTCAACAGAAGACGCCATCGCCCATCGTCCCCGCATTGTGTGATGATGACGCACGCTGTCTCTGCAGAACCCTCTCTGCATTCTCAAAGACTCGCTGCCACAACAATGGAATCTCACACGGCAACGATGCTTTTCCTTTGAGTTTTGTCTCTCCCTACTGGTAGAAATACAGCATCACAGTGTTCAGGATTCCCCTCTCTCACTCACTCTCTCTCTCTCTCTCTCTCTCTCTCTCACTCTCTTTCTTTCTCTCTCACTCTCTCTCTCTCACACACACACACACACACACACAAACACACACACCAACACACACACACACACACACACACACACACAGCGGGCGAAGGACTTCACGCTCTCCTGGAGAGCAGTAGGTGGATAGCCTCCAGCCTGGAAATGCATCCATGGAAATGGAGACATCTCTGCCACCATCAGCTGGAGGAGGGTAAATACAGCAACTAGCCGGACAAGCACACAGGGGATTACACTTGGCACATCCACCAGACCACATGAAGACATAAACCAGAAGTTTCACATGGTGCAGGACACACCGTAAAGCACTGTAATATGCACAGGGAAATGTAAAAATAGGACCATGGAGGGAGGTATTTTTAGAGGCGGCCTTCAGTGTAGGGTTGCATAAGTGAGAAAGAGATACACCCTTTAGGTAGTATTACAGTGCTTTCTTTCTGACTGATAATAAAACTTTTCACACACTGTAAGTGGTAAAGGTTGGCCTGATTTCAAAAAATGCACATGGTGCAACATCTGAATTAAGTCACTCTGAACAAGTTGTGCACATAGTTTCAATAATTTTCTTTTAAACTTTGTTTAAGCAAAAACACACTGCATGTTTTGTGTACAAGACTATGAAACGGAATTTAAGCAATGGAATTTGAGACCCCCCCTGTTATTCCCCTTCACTGCTGTTATTTCTCTGAGATATGTGATATCTGTGAGCGTACAGCATAAATTGTCTTACCACCTTGACATGAGGGGAGAAAATTGCCACAGAGGCGACGACATGATACTATCATGATATTTGGGCCATGGTATGATATTATCGCTATTAATTACATTTTACAATACAGCAAGTATTGCGCTGTGATTGTGCGACATTGTGATTTTTATTTCTATATAACGTTTTGTGCAGTGGAAGTCTCTGCAGCCCTCTTCTCAACTCCACTGTGACGCAAAAGAAGAATGAGGTCTTGCGCCATCTAGTGGACTTTAGAAACAATGTTATCAGAGTAAAGGTACGTACCAAACTAAAATTAAAATCATAATATTACAGTCACTTTTTATGAGCAACTAATTTTGGTATCATCTTCAATTTCATTTTGATGGTACACAGTCATGTAAAGGACAGATAAATACACAGATTGTTCCCACTAATCCTCCAGGCTAGGCTGTATCGAAATAATATCACAACAGAAAATATTGCGATGCTACACCGTATCGATCTACTTGACATGGTCAAGCTAACAGAATAATTTGTCAACCAGCCAATATGTTAATGCACCCCCAAATGTAATCTTTGTTGTGGATAATACTAGATTAACAAATTGCTTCAAAACACACTGCAATAGTGGATTGACACCCCATTTGTTCTGATTAATCTTCCTAATCCAGTTTGGTTTAATTGCTCAAAAGCAGCAGAGGATCAGTAGTAGTAACTGCATGGATCAGACAGGGAAATGAAGGCAGTGAACAGGAAATCATGACAGAATTAGCTTGAACAAACACACAGTTACAGTGCCACTTGAAAGTATGTGAACCCCTTGAGCACTTAAGCGTTTTCTGTTGTTTTACCATGATTTTTCATTTTTTTATCACCAATTTTCCATAGATGAAATGTCAGGTTTATGTTTATCATTTGCATGTACTTGTTAAGAGGAAATTGTTTGAGTAGCCGAAAAACTACATGAAACATGGAATTAGTCCATTTCAAAAGTAAGTGAACCCCCAGCTGAATTGATAAAGTCAAGCAGGTAACAGATTCAGTGAAACTTATTTGGGTGATTAATTAGTCAATTGAGCAAACCGATCATCTGAGACATCCTTAGGGAAAGGTTTGGGCAACACAGATTAAAAGAGAGAGGAAACCAACCAAACTACTGTAGTGCCAAGGTGTACCCACACAGATCAACAATGCCGAAAGGAAACGAGATATCCGAGAACATCAGGAAGAAGGTTCTTACAGCCCATCAGTCTTGGGAAAGCTATAAGACCAAAAGATTCCAGCTCCATCCATCCATCCAAGACAAATCGTTTTGAAATGGAGGGCATTCAACATGACCGCATCTCTGCCTAGAAGTGGACGCCCATCAAGACCATCACCAAGAAGCACCAGAAGAAGAATAAATCAGGTAAAAGTCAACCCACACATAACCTCTAAAGAGTTTCGGACCTCTCTGGCAGCATCTGGGGTAAATGTACATGGGTCTACAATCAGACTCGTTAGAGGTGATGTGTGGGTTGACTTTTACCTGATTTATTCTTCTTCTGATGCTTCTTGGTGATGGTTTTGATGGGCGTCCACTTCTAGGCAGAGATGCGGTCATGTTGAATGCCCTCCATTTCTAAATTATTTGTCTTGGATGGATGGATGGAGCTGGAATCTTTTGGAGATGGTCTTATAGCTTTCCCAAGACTGATGGGCTGTCAGAACCTTCTTCCTGATGTTCTCGGATATCTCGTTTCCTTTCGGCATTGTTGATCTGTGTGGGTACACCTTGGCACTACAGTAGTTTGGTTGGTTTCCTCTCTCTTTTAATCTGTGTTGCCCAAACCTTTCCCTAAGGTTGTCTCAGATGATCGGTTTGCTTAATTGACTAATTAAGCACCCAAATAAGTTTCACTGAATCTGTTACCTGCTTGACTTTACCAATTCAGCTGGGGGTTCACTTACTTTTGAAATGGACTAATTCCATGTTTCATGTAGTCTTTTGGCTACTCAAACAATTCCCTCTAAAAAAAGTACAGGCAAATGATAAACATAAACCTGACATTCCTTCTATGGAAAATTGGTGATGAAAAAAATGAAAAATCATGGTAAAACAACAGAAAACTCCTAAGTGGTCAAGGGGTTCACATACTTTAAAGTGGCACTGTATATCGATGAAGAGAGACATCTGTCATCATTGCATTACCATAGTAACCAAATATCACTCAGCATATCCTTTTGTTTGCAGGGAGAGGGATGCACACATATCATATAAATGAGAAATCTCTGTATCTCCAGAACACAGCTGCTTTTTGCTCATCAATACATTTTATGTAAGTTTGAGTGCAAGTTGTTGGTGTATTCTTGAATATTCTGTTAAACAAAGTATGTGTGTGCACATGTGTGGCTTGAAAATAGATAAGTGAAGGCTGTTGTATTAGTATTAGTAAGGTGAAATGGAAACTGTGGCAGTTAACAGTGCACTAACACATAACAAAGTCATCAACCAATAAGGTTACAGCCTGCATTATACATTGGAAGGGATTTTTATGATGACAACTAGTGAGTCGACAACTTTCCTAACACAGCCAAACATCAAGCAAGCGCAAGACATAGCAAGACAGCTAATAAGTTATTACTGCCTAGTCCAACAGAAAGAAGGCCAGCACGGCATCTGACTTGCTCGGTTACTTGTTCGATCTCTTGCTCAGTTACTTCCTAGCTTTCTTGGTTGCCTCTGCCATGATGTCCATACAGAGAATACTGCACTAAATTCCTCTTATAGCTAGCGGATGGGTCTAGTTGTTGTTGCGTGAGGTGGTGCCATTAGGCATAACGTAGTTCCGCAAAAGGGTCTCATGCCCTTTACCCCAAAGTTACAGTTAATAGGCGCACCAGGCATGCTGTGGAAGTAGCCCAGATACCATTCTCCGTATTACATCAGTGTCAGTCAGTGTACCACCAAAATAATTTTGAACCTGTTATTTTAAGGTAAAATTGTTGGAAAATGTGACTTTATTTAATCAATACAGCAGATGATCATGAGCAGTAATATGTTTGTATGGCTCCGTTTAATGGTATGAGTTTGCAAGCTTTTTCAGTTCCCATCAGTCTACCTTCTCTACAGCTGGCAGGGTGAGTGACGTCACAATCGGCAAACATTCTATGATTCATTTCGATGATTAAAAAAGAGGGATGAAAAACAACAACAAAAGAACGACTGGAGTCATAAAAACTACGAAATAAAGAAAGAAATAACGATGAGCAATAGTGTTGCTATGAAATGCTGTGTGATTGAGCAAATGATTGAGCACTCAGGGAGGCGCTACAGTGCCCTCCGTTCCCAGGCTCAGCAGGCTCAGGAACAGCTTCTTCCCTACGGCTGTCTCCCTGCTGAACTCTGCACTACAGTGATAGCCCCCCTGGCTACCCCTGCTGCTCATGTTCTTACTGTTCATACCACTTATATCTTATATCATACTGTATATACCTTATTTATCTATTTTTATATTACCACTGTGCACATACTCTGCACTCTTCTGTTTTTGCACTTCTGGTTAGATGCTAATTACATTTCGTTGCCTCAGTACTTGTACTCTGTGCAATAACAATAAAGTTGAATCTAATCTTACCTAATCTAAAACTAATTACAAAAGCAAAACCCTGAACTTTAAATCTTTCTTCCAACTTCCATTCAAGTGTTCACTGGCATAAAAGCTCTGCAACACATCCCCATTGCTTTTTTCACAAGTTCAATTCCAAAGAGGTATGAGGAATTTTTCACCTTTTCATTTTTGTGGGCCAGGCTGAATAGTCTTTCATGGCCTCAGCCGCTCCTTTCAGCCCCTTCCAATGGGAGCCTTAAAAACTGCTCCAGATTCCACTATGGGGCAAGGCGCATCATGTTACCGCACTTGAAGGCTTTGGGGGGGAAAATTACACATATTTACACCTAGCGCACAAATAGGACCCCATCGTCTTCTGCCCTGCCTGCCTGACTACACGCGTTTGTACATTTGGCCCTCTGGTTTTCCGTTGTATCTCACAGGCCCTCTCTAGTCCAGGCTAGCCTCCCCTCTCCTCCCCCAATAAATCCTGTCAGTTCGTTTTACCTTCTTGAAAAGACTTTGGGTCATTATATGTGCTCTGGGCACACATCATATATCAGGGCGGGAACCTGTCCTGACGGCAGGGTGGTGAATTTAGAGACTGCTTAGAAAGGTCAAAGGTGCAGGGAGCGGGCACAAAAGCTTGAGATGTGTTTGCGATGCGATCGCACTATGCCCAACTGCGCTCACACAGGGAAAACACCATAAAATATCATTTATGAGCCTGGGACATGTATATGTCCTTTTCACATATCATACAGCAGTGTTAGTCTTTCCGTCCGTCTGTTTATCTACATGTCTGTCTCAGTCTGAATGTATGTATCTATCCATCCTGCTATCTATTTAGCTAGCTATCGTGTGTTTGTGTGTACGTCAATCTAGTTATCTATTGACATGTCGTAGTATGGTGAAGCAGATTTTATTTTGCACTCGTTTTCGCAAGAGCGCGGGCAGTAGCAGAAGGTTAAAGACATTTTGCTGCTTGGCAAACTACAGTGATGACACGCATCAGTCACTGACAAAATGTTCTCAAGCAAACAAGATAAGCTCTAACAGTGACCACATGTCGTCTCCTCTCTAGCCCTGGCCGTCTCAGATAGCCAAAAACAAAGCATGGGTGCTCCTTAAGCCTATCACACTATGAACCAAAATAAACCAAACAACAACAAAATAAACCAAAAGAGACCAACTCAGGCTCCTCATGCATAATACACTGAATGCATGTTTGGAGGGAGGCCTGTGAGTCCTTTTGGCTGCCCTTGAAAAACACTGTCAGCAAAGTGGGGTCGGCTTATGCGTATCAATTTGCAAGCCCCATGGATGATCAAACTAAAATAGCATATTGATCAGGCAGGGGCAGATCTCTGGAATGTGAGGCTGGCTCCTATGAGACTGTGTGTATAATGTATGGATGATTGATGTGTGGCGACTGTCAAATTAATTTACATTATTTTGCCTCGCATCTAGGTGGGGGGGGGGGGGGGGGGGCACTTAAAGACTGCCTCTTACCTGTTTAAGGGCTGGTTTGGTAAGGACTCTCAAATCTAAATCTTATATTACACCTAGGCTTAATGACCTCTGAGACCAGGAAACTTGCATACTTGCAACTTTGCATAATTAATTTCAGTTCATTGGAGTGGTTTTGTGTGGGTGTATGTGTGTGAATAGTGTGTGTGTGTGTGTGTGTGTGTGAATAGTGTGTGTGTGTGTGTGTGTGTGTGTGTGTGTGTGTGTATTCCCCCTTCTTGGCATGGTCCTTCTCTCTGTGTGCATGAGGAGAATGTGGATGTTGACTGTCACCCTCTCGCACAGCGCTGCTAACTTCACACCTATATCAGAGGACACAGAGGCTCCTGACGGCATTACTGCCCCCGTGGCCCATCCTCTGCAACCAGACCACATCACACACACACACACACACACACACACACACACACACACACACACACACACACACACACACACACACACACACACACACACACACACACACACACACACACACACACACACACACACACACGCACACGCACACGCACACGCACAGACACACTGGCCTGCTATCGTCAAATCTCACAGAGGAAAGTTCTCTCGTTTATTGTGTTTGGCTCAAAAGTGTGTGTTGTTGTCAGACTGTTGATATATCTCTGCATATGAGTGTCCCATCCACTATATGCTGCCATCTCCAAAAGACAAGCTAGAAGAGGATGTGCAGAAACACCAGGAACCAGCATGCACACATGTGAGTGCCATCTGTTAACAGAGATAACCTATGTATTCATACTGGATACATACACACAGAAAATCCTACACAGTTAAAAGTCGTCATGCTACACATATGAGCTTGCGTAGGCATTCGTGTGGGCCCATGGTGTGAGGATGGGTGTGAGAAATGAGCCCTGAGACGTGTGGGGAGTTATCAGCTCATGCTGCGCTGGACTTGGGGGGCCGGGGATGAGTCTTCAGGGGGCTTTCTGGGGAGACAGGTGGACCTGTCAGCTCCCTGCTAAAGGAACAGCTCGGTCAAACTCCTCAGAGGATTAAGAATGCGGGTGGTTGGGGTAACTATATTTAACCCCCTAAATTCAATTTATACCCCCAGAATAGAGAAGCAGCCAATGTGAAGACAAAGTGGTGCATTCTGGGTGATTAATTAATATCCCAATGAAGAGCATTTGAAATAAACTGAGAGATCATTTGGGAAATAATTGAGTAAGATGAGTAGGTAAACAAGGATGCTAATGGTAATATAAATTGTTAAACAAAGTGTCTCATAGCACTGTTTGACAGACAGCCTTAATTCCCTCCCCCAAGGCCTTCCATTGTCATTCTCTCACAGTCTATGCCAAGTGTTTTTTATTCAAATACTTTGCCTTGAACTTTATGAATTGAAAACATCACCAAATGAGATGAACACTATTACAAATTCCAATGAGTGACTCAATGTGCTGCTTGAATAGTACAGTACATCTGCTTTGCATTAAATAGTCCTAAATTGTTGATCTTCCATTCACTTAAAAGGCCTTTGCTAAATAATAACACAGTTTAATTTTTTACTTGGAAATTCAACAGCAAACTCAATTCAGCTTTTGACTTACATCCTAAGACTTTACATAAAACCGAAAACCAATTTTGTGTTATTTAAAATATTCCTATGCTTTCAGGGAATTCTAAATACAACAACCTGGCAGAGCAGGCCAAAGAGATCAGGATGTGCCTACCTGTGGTCCACATTAATGCTTTCTCCCGTCTTGCTTCTCTCTTCTCTCTCTGCACCCTCAGCTCCTCTTTGCGGCTTGCTGTCCAGCCACACACAACTATTTCCACGTGCAAATCCTTTCCGGCATGAACTGCTCTGGAGAACAACAGTGGGAAACGGGAAAAACAGTAGAACAAGTGGGTTCCGTTCGAGCTCTGGCCAGATCCTGGAGTCAGAGCGCAAGTCCGTCCCACACGAGTGAGTACACCACCGAAGCAACACGGGCCATGTGAGACTCACCAAAGAGAGAAACTAAACACATCATTTCTTTCTCTCGCTCTCTCTCTCTCTCTCTCTCTCTCTTTCTCCCTCTCCCTCCCTCCCTCACACCACAGCGAGAATGCAGAACAAGTGTAGGAGATTCCAGCAGCTAATCACACACGGACCTTAATAAGTGTGGACAACTGTGCTAGCGAAAGGGAAGAGGTGGACAGAGACAGGGAGAAGGAGGGAGAGAGAGAGAGACAGGGAGGGAGGGAGGGAGGGAGGAAAGAGAGTCAGGTGTCAATGAAGGCATGGAAAGGAATGGATACTCTGTGAGGGGAGGGACAGAAACATAGGGGGCTATTAGGAAATACAGTCACTGCGGTTTAAATGTCAATACATCCACATCCATCATGTAAATACACAACTGGTGTATTTAAAAAGAAATGTCTTTTCACATATGTGTCCGTGTCAGTTACGGAGTTGGAGTCAAACAGCGAAGGATTAAAGTGGGACAGGAGTAGAGACAGCGAGGGGACAAAAACAAATAACAAATAACAACAAACAAATAACAATAATTAGCGAGGGGACAAGATCACACAAATAACAACAATTTCCACTGATCTTTCCAGACACATCTGAAACTAATTGGGAAGATTCCAGTTGTCGAAAAACGGTATGCACAGAACTGTCCTAAAACATGTGCTGCTAGATCTCAAGCAAAACCAATACTGATGGCCACAACCACAAAAGCACACCTTATCACGCACATACACACAAATTCACCTATTCTCACACTGACACACACATTCACACGCGCACGCACACATTCCCGAGTGGCTTCAGATACCCAGCAGCTGAGGCTCAAAGTGAATACAAAATATGAAACACCCACGTATTGTGCACACAAAACACAGGTCTGCAGACTGGATGTGTTTTAGTCTGCCATTTTTCCCCTTTGAGTCTGGGATGCCCTTATGGCACTGTCTCTCTCTCTCGTTCTCTCTCTCTGTGCCCCTGCTGTCTGAGTCATCTGTGCTCCTCATCAGAATCACACATTATCAGGAATATATTTGTGCTCGGCCCGCGTTCAGCACACCACCATGCTGGGTAGCACCCCCCCACCCCCTGCACCCACCTCCCTGAGAGTGGCATGAGAGGAGAGAAGGCAGTTTAACGCAGTAAGCACATTTCAGCTGCACTGGGAGAGAGGGATAGAGTTACAGGAACAGGGTGACAGTGACAGTCCTCCAATCCTTTCCTCCATAAACAGGTCCGGGAAGTTTACACCAAAGACCATTAAAGTTGTAGGCCGGCCGTTAGAAATCCAGCCGCTCGCTTTTACACTCCAGGGTTCCCCTGCGCCCCTTCTCCTGTCGGCGTGCACCTGGCTCCGGTCAGGGCAAGGGTGGCCCTGCTGAAGTAGTGAGGTCTTGACTTGGTGCAGGGGCCCCACCCTGGGTTATTTCCATCATAAAAACTAGTGCGATGCTAATTCTGTGCAGCCATGTTACGGCCCGCCTTGTCATGTTGCCTTAGATGTGTTTCTGTCGGCTCATGTTTTTATGTGATCCACCTGTAAACACCACTTCAGTGTAACATCTTATTCAGCCTGTTTTGTTTTGCCCTCACAATGCTAAACCTATTCAATATGTCTTCATCCCGAAATAATACGATTGATGAAGCTTCATGTCACATTGTGTGAAGGCTGTTTGTCTGGTCACCTCCTCAGCATGCATTCTGCTGATTCACTACCGTCCTGCATATTGAGTGGGGAAATGGTAAGCAACACACTACCACATTCTCCACCAGATGGAGACACATCCTTTGAAAAACAGTAAGAATCATGTTACTGGCTATATTTGACCTTCTCTGTAATCCAATTTACACTGTAGGAAGGCTATTGCAATGCTAGTATATAACACAGTATCAGATCAATTCATTCATTCATTATCAATTATCAATCACTAGCCCAGCATAGCCCTTTAACATTACAACTTACATTTCACTCAGGTTTTTTGGCAACTTATGAACCTCAATTCACTTAAAATCATTTTCATTAAAGTATAGCCTGTGTGATATGCCGGTAGGCTATTTGTTGTAGGTAGAGTAGCCTAAATACTTTTTACTTACTTCCCGCCCCTGAGTGGCACATAATGAATCAGCTGATAGAGTAGCGTTGTCTATAAATGTCATGGCGTTCCCCATAGCTTCACATACATTCAGTTAAGACATGGACAATTTCCAGCTGATGTTGGCTCGATTTAAAGCTTTTGGGCAAATGTACAGTTACGAAAAACGGTTACAGACTTTCTCCGATTGGCCATTCCGAGAGGATTGTTTGTGCACACCCGAACAGGTGAGCATACTTTGAGTGGTATGCGACCAGTCACGCTAGTGGAAAAAAAATATTCGCATGACTTCCGAAGACGACCAGTTTAGCCTTTAAAAGTTTTGTTTGTTGTTATCCATGTGTAAGGGTATTCAGCGGTTAAAGTGCTGTGTTGTGAGAACTGACATCTTAACATAGCTTTTAATCTCCTTGTTAGCACGCCCGCCTTATGTCCGAGGTTACAAATTCAAGGCCAGTGTAAGACCGCTTGTCTACACACGTGTGACGAACTGTATAGGCCTACATGACCCCTTAATATTTTGGAAGTTCTCTCTAGATAGCATCGTGATTTATGATAGCAGGTGTCGGATTCTGTTTTTGTCGAGCGTCTCGACCGGTTCCTCGACCCCACTTTCCACAGATTAATTGCGTGTTGACAGCACTCTAAAGTAGGCCTATCGCACGCTGTATATTTAATTACTAACAGTGGTTAAAGTAGGCAAACGCGTCGAGATATAAGTCGAACTATATTTAGCAGGTTCTTAAGTGTTCTACAAATTATTATAGTAGCAAGTGAACCTTTTTTATAATGTGAAAGTATACCTATCTTTTCAGATGGCCAAGGCTGGATTTGTCCACTGTCCAAGTGAAAACGAGCCTGATGTGGCCTGCTGCTTCTTCTGCCTGAGAGAGCTGGAGGGCTGGGAGCCACAGGATGACCCCTGGTATAGTAACGTTGTCCTCAAATCTCTAGACAAGCAAGAAGGCCTAGTTAAGATGCCTTGTTCGGGTTCTCCATTACATGCATTTATCTCTAAGCATTAACCATCCTTGTCATTTTCTTGAAGGAGTCTTGTTTCGAACTGGTGATTGCACATGAATTTCAACAAAACATTTGTTTATTCACATCAGAGTTCCCAAGTGGACTTTCTGTAAACTGATAAACTATAATTTGCTAGTATTGGTGTGGGTCAGACTGTCTAATCTCATAATTTACACAATAGGCCTATAGTGTTTATTGGACTGACTGCACTTGACCGTTTGTTTGTGTGTTTGTGTGTGTCCAGGGCTGAGCACATCAAGCGCACTCCTAACTGCCCCTTCCTGCAGATGAAGAAGGACTACGGTGAAGTGACCCTGGTTGACCATCTGCAACTAAGTAGCGAGCGACTCAAAATTTTCCTGGTAAGTCCTCTGATGACTCCTTACCGGGGTCTGGACAGGCTCAACTGAAAGATCTAAGCTGGTATGTACAGTCCATGTGGTAGCTGCAGACAAGTTTTCCACGTTTTGTTGTTTCAGACTCCTTAAAATGGAATAGATTAATTTAGTTTTCTCATCAATCTAAACAGACTATTGTTTGTAAATCTATTAAATAAAAGACTAAAATATCCCATTTACGTAAGTATTTGACCCTTCACTTAGTACTTGGTTAAAGCACCATTGACTGCATTGATGGCCTCAAGTCTTATTGGGAATGATCTTACAAGCTTGGCACACCTTTCTTTTGAAATGTTCTCCCTTGTGGGCAGAATTGTTCGAGCTCATCCAGCATTGGTGCACAGCTATTTCCAGGTCCCCAGAAAGGCTTTATTGGGTTCAGGTCCACATACCTAGCCTGGCCATTACCAGCCTGTGACTCCATTTTTTTCCGTCAGTCAGTCTGGCCTAACCCCGTTCATTTTCGTTTCCGAGATGGGCGGGTGCTTAGCTTGAGGTTTAAAATCATTGGAGTTCCCTTAACCAATCAGCAACGTTTGGTAAGCATTCGGTAGATTAAACTCTTCCCAAAGCCAGTTGGGAGAAGAGCTACGACGTCCTTTCCAACCATAAAACTTACAAGACAATACTCTTGTTCTCCTTTTAATTTTCTGATGTTCTCGAGAGTTGAGACAACTTTCCCGATAGCTTTTCGTGCCTCTTCCTCCAAGGTGAGTTTTGCGTCACAGCTCTGAACTGTTCGCTGATTGGTGCGGTTGGATTTTGAGTCCTGGAGACGATTGTCAACGGGGTTGGGCCAGACTGAGTATGAGCTTGAAATCAATTCAGGCGGAAATACGTAGGCTGGTGTCACCAGGCTACCACATACCTGCCAACACTCCTGATGTTTGCAGTAGTCTACCCATTTTTAATTCTATCTCTCATTGTGCTCCCATTTGGTGATTTCTCACGTTAATCTTCCGAATTCATAGTGATTCAAATCTGCTTGCTGATGAACAGGGATGAAACGGCTCCCAAGAAATAAGCTTCCAGTTTCAGTCCGCTTGATGCAAGACCTTCCCCTTTTTAACCACTAGTCACTTCAGCAAATGACATGCGTTTTGTAAGATGGGTCGGGCTGACTAGCGTAGAGCATGGTGGGGAAACTGTCACACTCGCACATCTACCCCTCGTCATGTTTGCACTTCATATTGTTTGTGATTTGAACATTTTAGCTGTTGACTTTTTTATTTTTTTAACTAAATGTATGTATTTAAGACCAAGTTATTTTATGTTCACGTCCTGTTTCTTCCTCCTTCCATCCCAATTATTCTATTCAACCGGTTTATTAGCCACTTGCTCAATGCAGATAACCTGGAAAATCTCCCTCTTTTTCAAAGCTTGATGTTGACTGATATCGGTCCGGGCTCTACCTAGGCCACTCCAGGACTTTCACAGTTTCCCCAAAACCGCTCCGCTGTTGTCTTTGTATATGCTTTGGGTCGTTCTTTTGTTGAGATGTGAAACCTTTGCCCCCGGCCTAAGATCCTGAGCAGTCTGTAAAAGGATTGCTCTATATTTGATCTTTGCGCTATATTTATATTTTTCTGCATCCATGTTTCCCTCCATCCCGACTAGTCCACCCAAGCCCTGTCATAATCCCCACAGTATGATGGACCCACCATCCTGTTGGGCTGTAGGGATGGTATTAATGAGGGGATGTTCCGAGCCTGGTTCCCTCTACACAAATATTTCAATCTTTGAGTCATCAGACCTGTTTCTTGAGACAATCCTGTCGTGTCTGTGTCTCTGTCTGTTCTTTAATACAGATATTTAATTTGGGGGGGTCAGAACTTTCTGTATTGCACTGTGCAAGTTGTTGGTGTGAACTGGAAGAGTTTCTTTGAGCAGCACGTTTTCTGTTGTGCTATTAGGTCTGATGTTTGCCTTCAAAGTTATAGTAAGCAGCCTTGTTTATTTTCTGTTTTGTCTTCCATCAGGCAAAGATGATGCACGTGAGGATGGCTCACTTCAGTGACAATGTGGACACAACAAAGAAAAGCGTTCAGAAATTGTCCTTTTAATGTTTATATTGACCTGTGTTTTGTCATATGTCTGTGTATGAATATTTGCATAAATAAAAATTACACTTTTTTTTTTTTTAATAAACGACTCTTGTGGTTGTTGATGGACCGTCACACACCTGAAGTGGTTTTGGCAGCGCTCTCCTTGACTATTTTAGTGCAGTTTAACACAAGGGGGTGGTGTTGAGTCAGTTATATCTCCATATAAAGGTGATGTGTAGTGTCTCAACGTGGGCCCGTCGCAACTGCAGGCTTCTGTGCATCTTCAGCATCTCTGTAATCCAAGTATAGAGAAGTCAGCATGTTTATCCCATAGTTCTGTCGAACCTGCCTCCCCATGTTTTGGGGAATCCCCCCCCCCCCTCTACAAAACTTGACCCTGGCCAGATGGTCTGAAGCCCCTCCCTCTCAATCCCAACTGTTGCCTTAGTAACATCTGTCACTCTAGTTGCAAGCACTGTCAGAGATGGGGAGGATCTGGAAGGCAGGACCTGGTGGCAGAGATACAGCCAGGGGCTAGAAAGAGTGGGAAAAGGGGAACGAGACTGGCTCTAATTATGAGCTGGGTTAAAGTGGAGATGTGAAGTGCTTTGGCCCTAGTTGGTTTATTGGCAATGTGTCAAAAGATGTTTTCACAGAAAGATATTTTCTTGCACTAGAAGTGCAATCTGGTTTTTTTTCTTTAGATTTGGATCAACATAAGATGGCCTTAGATCTCGATGAGAAATGGTTTTCTGTGTGTGTGTGTGTGTGTGTGTGTGTGTGTGCGAGAGAGCGATGGGGGTAGGGTGAGGATTAGCGATCCTATCCCTTCTCCCCCCTTCCTCTGTCCTGGATTAATGTCTAATGCAACACTCTGGACACTGAGCCCTGATCAGCTGCTTAATTCTCCTTTATCCCCCTGTTACAGAGCAAATAGAAAAAGAAGACATTTTCTCAACCAAAAAACAGAAAAAACAGAAAAAAAAACATTTTGATGATGTAACATCTAAGGGTTGGAGTGGAAGAGTTCATGGGGACTGGTTTGTTTTAGTCATAATGCATTGCAATGTGTTCAGGACTATATTAGAATCAGTGAAACACATAATTGTATTTGTTATATGTATACTCTTGTTGTTAAAGTCGCAAATCAGCAACTGGTGTTTCCGTCAGGAATCACTGATATCTGCTCATGAAAATGCAAGCCTACATTTAAATGCATGATGTCACTGTCCCTAGGGCGTGGGTTGGACGCTTGCCGTCGTCTATGACTGGTGTGCACCGGGGTCCACGCTTCCATCTACCACTATTGCGTAGCGGCCCTCTAGTTGTGGCAGATGGAAAAACGGACAGATGTTCCCAACAGAAACTTTACAACCTGAGCCTCCCCATTAGGCCCCATCTGTTGCTCTGGTGCCCTGGCCCTCCCTCTCCTCGCTCTCAGGCGTGCTCCCAGGCACCCAAGCCTACCTCTCGCCTCTCCCCAGAGACGCCTCCTCCGCCTCCTCCGCCTCGGCATCCCCTCTCCCACAGCTCCCCACCCTTCCACCCATCTTCATCCACTTTCTGGTGTCTTCAGCGTGGAGTGTTGGTGAGTGCTTCACAGCGGGTGGTCATTCACATGTATGTGAATGGAGCATTTCAGAGGAAAGTTGCTAACTGTACACTGATCTAGACTCTCACTAGACTGGCACTGGTCATCCACAATGGGTTGGCACAGTTGAGGGTTTCCAGTCTAACCAGGCTGTTGCATATCTGATTACTGCGAGGATATTTACAGATTTAAAGCCCTCACATATGTAGTATGTTCCTGCCTGGCCGGACCTGCAGTCCCATCAGCCCTCTGTGGGTAGGCTTTGGTCACCTCTGTTCTAGACACTTCCATGACTTTCACCAACCCCCCACTCCTCTTATAAAAATGCAGGAATCAACAAGGCCATTCAGCCCTGCTCTCTAGTGCCCCCCCTCCCTTCAAATGCAACATATTTATGCATCGCTGTGCTCTCTTTCCCCTTTGTGTCCCATTTCACTTCCTCCATAACTCTTCAGCTTCTTTCATTCTCATTCTATTTATCTAAGATGGCAGAAGGGCTTGCTGACTACTCTCACTTTCTCTCTCACACTCAAACACACACACTCACACACACACACGCACATATACTTACACATACACACCGTCAGGCCCTCCTACCTTACTTTCTTTTTGTGTGCCTGCTTCCAAAGGGACCCCCATCTGTTCCTGCTCTCCGGCCCATTGTGAGGCCTCAAAGCTGGGCAGGCTCCACAATGCAGTGGGCGTGTGGAGAGGGGGGGCAGCAAGGGTAAACACGACAGCATCCAGATCCCATTAGAAGCTCTTTAACTCCCGACACCCTGGCTCCCCTCGCGCCGCCGCACTCCCAGGAGGCGCGGCTCAGCCCCCTCGGCCCGCGGCCCTCGCCTCACATTGTCACCTTCTTTTCAGGCACGGCCCTCATTCAGAAGTCTTTAGCCTCACCTCTCTGCCATATGTCAGACTTTTTCAACCGGCGTAGGTGAGCTCTTTTCACATGTTCTGCCACCTGCTCATGGCCTTTACGTTGCACACTATGTGACTGTAGCCTCCACATGCACTTAATCAGGGCAGCTTATATACAATGACCATCAAAGGCAATTATTTTAGCTTTAAGCTATAACAATTGAGTTTTGCCTTTGAAGAATTTTGTCGTGGGAAAGGACTTGTGACCCCATACCCCATGCGCTACACCCTGATTGTCTGTTCTGATCACAACACTCCTAACATATTGTAGCTTCTCATTTTGTAGTTCATCTCTTCTTCTTCTTCTTCCTCTTCTTCTTCGCCTTCGTCGTGCAGGTTTGTCTTTCCAAAAAGAGAGCACGTTTAAGGTTGAGTGCCCAACACTAACTCCTCATTCCTCCTCTATTAGTGTTTGCTTCCCATCCTTCCCCTGGCTGTATACCTTCTTCCTTTTCTCTCGCTCTCTCGCTCTCTCTTTCTCTCGTTCTCTCGTTCTCTATCACCTTCAGTCTCTCCCACGTTTCCCTGTTTTCAGCTGCTCCCTTTTTTTTCTTTTTTTTCTGGCACCAGGCATCTCAATTTCATCTGTGCACCACCTTTTCTCACCTGGTCCCCTTTTCAATAAATATATTGGGTGGGTGGGTGGGTGGGTGTGTGTGTGTGTGAGTGTGTTAGGGTTGTGAAAGTTTGAGATGTGTTGATTAACACTGCTTTCTATGTTGGTTTATTTATATCTGCATCAGAATGTGTATGTGCGCATGTTTCTGAAGGAGTGCACATATTTTTTGTGCAAGCATAAATATATCTATCTATCTGTGTGTGTGTGTGTGTGTGTGTGTGTGTGTGTGTTTGTCTTAATATATATATATATATTTGTGTTTATTAGTGTGTGTGTTAGTGAGTGACTGTGTGCGTGCGTGTGTGACGTGTGACTCAGGAGGAGGCAGGATCACAGTGTTAGCTGCAGCTTAAAGAGTAGGAGGGATTATTGCCGCACAGACACTGATTAAAGCCTTCCAGCCTCCTATGGCCCCATTAATACAATCTTAATCACAATGCTTTATTCCTCGTCCTGCCCCAAAGGATCAGGACCTTTCATTTAGTGTGAGCCAGTGTTGTTTGGCCAGTGGATTAGTGCCAACCACAGACAAAAAAATAAAGGGAGAGAGAGGGGCAGGAAGGGTTCAGACTGCACTTTAATGTCCCTACATCCACTCCTCCACATCTATCCATCCCTCACTTTTTTATTTTAATCACAGCTCAGATCCCAGCTCTCCTCTCCTGTTCAGCTAGGAACAAAAGGGGATTGGTCCAAGAGAGGGATCGGGGTCACAGCTGACTTCAGAGGCTGGAGAGGGGATAAAGAGATGGGAGACCCTGTTGTTCATGTGTGTGTGTGTGTGTGTGGGTCTGCTTAGGTTGGGAAAGGTTGGGAGTAAACAGTCTGGATATTCAACTAACTGACAAAGCAAAATAGTACTAGTGCCAAGTTCTGGTGTTGAACCGTTCAGAATTCTGAATTTAGAAGTCTAGAATTCTGGTGTTGAACCGTTTAGAATTCTGAATTTAGAAGTCTAGAATTCTGTTCTAGAATTCTCTTCAGGGTAGTTATGCTAAGTTACTGGAAAAAAAGTTAATAGCAAGTTATGAACCCCCAATAAGAGTATTGTAAGAGTGGTTTAACCCAACCCTTCATCAAATTCCAGGTAGGTGGGAAAGTTGCAGAACAAACAACACTGAACAGATTGTCAACAAGACACATTTTTTTCAGACTGAAGAGGAGGGTGGGAATGTGTTGTCTGGGGAGGCAGCATCACAACTATTTTGTGAGGTAGCGCAGGGCTGTCTCAGGGGAGGCCCAGGTCAAATGTGTGTTAATTGTTTGCGTGTGAGAGTCGCACTTCTGTTATTCCAATGGTCTCAATGTGAACAGCATGAGACTGGCTGACTGTCCAGCTGACAAGTCTCAGGCCCTGTGGTTTGGCTACCCCCTGATTCATTTTGTGGTGAAGTCCTGTACACATGCACACATACACACTCAAACACACAGATGCACAATATCTTTGTGAGGGTAAAGACTGTGTGTATTTGAGATACAGACCCACATTTAAAATACACAGTAGTTTACACACTCAAAAACAAATCAGTCTACTAACCTGAGGATGAGTAAAATGGAGTTGATTTTGCAATATTGTATTTTGTTATATTATATACTGTTGATTAGATAGCAGAAGCTCTTATAGAAATAGGATACAGACACATATTTTTAGTGTCAGACACAATGGTACTCCATTCCAATTCCATTAACTCCTTCTCAACACTGGCTGACTGCTCTTTACTCATGGCTGTATTATCAAACTAAGTGTGTTAGAATGTTGTGGGTTTTTTGTCTGGCTTAAGTTGATTCTCCACCATTTCATTTTCATAATCCATATCCTCCCCCACTACTTTACACACCAAAACACAACCAACGGCAGTCACACAAGTGCACCACCCTCTCTATCGCACTCACAGACAAATGCACATTAATACACACATACATACACAGAAAACACAAAAAACAACAAACTAACATACAACAGCATTGCATGTGCGCTCTCCTTGTCCACCTGTCCCCCTGCAGTCGGTCTGGGGTGCACAGCTATGTGTCATTCCAGCACAGCGAGGAAACTGACAGCGCAGAGGAAACGAAGCAAACTTGTGGAAGAAAGAGTGTGTGAGTGTGTGTGTGTGTGGGGGGGGGGGGTAAAGAATAGACCTTCCACTTCCATTCACTCACACCCAGCATTTGCCTCTCTCTCTCTCCCTCTCCCTCTCTCTCTCTCTCTCTCTCCCTCTCCCTGTCTCTCCCTCTCTCTTTCTCTCTCTCTCTCTCTCTCCTCAATTTGTGCCCAGCTGTCAGTCAGCCCCCTGCAGTTCTCCCAGCTGCCTCCCCTCCCCGTACGAGCCGCCCCACAACAATGCAGGTCAGGGGTCGAGAGAAAGAACAGGCTGCACTTACAATGGACCAGAGGCGCCCACTAAAACAATCGCTCCCTTTCTCTCTGGCGCTTTTTTTCTTCCTTTTTTCACGATGGCAGGACTGGAAAAGACAAACCTAAGGAGTCGACGGACGGAGGGAGGGAAGGAGAGGAGGTGGAGAGGGAGGTTAGAGAGCATCCACTTCAGGACAACAGCCTTCGGAGGCGCCCGGCCTCCACTTTACATGGCCTGCCATAATAAACATACACACACTTTTCTTCTCCCTTTTTCATCGGCCTCCACTCCAGCCCCGCACCCCGCTGCCCTGCTCTTTGTCCACCTCGAGAACTGGCACATTGTGTGATAACTGACATCAAACAAATCCTCTTGGCTGGAGGCAATGGTGTCTTTTCTTGGAGAAATTTGATAATGTGAATGTTTCAGTGACTTTATTGACTGAGGGAATGACACAATGACGCACAAAGGAAAGAGAGAGGTGTATATTTTGAGTTATATTGGGGTTTGCTGGTGGTAGTTCACATTAATCCTGGGTCTTTTGGAAAAAAATTAAATAGTTGATTTTGATAAAGAAATGTGTAAATGACATTTTTATCTCAAAACAATTTTAAGAGTTAGCTTGATTGTGTTATTCTGCTCTGTGTTTTCCCCAAACAGATTTTGGTTTTTGATAATCTGTTGGCTAATGGGGTACTGTGTAGGATGGGGAGCGGGGGGGGGGGGGGGGGGGGGGGGGGTTGTTGCTGGGGCTCAACTGTTTTTGGCAAAAGAGGGATGGGGGATGGGGGGAGGTGGAAGAGAGGAGAGGAGATGGGCGCTGCTGTGATTCAGTCACCTGTTCCCCAGCCTTGCGTTCCCATGGCTCTCTGAGCTCCTGGTGACCCAGTGGGAGACCCTGTAGCACAGCAGCGGGGCCCAGAACAGCACAGCGGCTGACCAATCCAACACCACTTCTCAGGCTGTCTCCTCATGTTGTCATTTTAGCATAGTGGAGGCTTCAGGTCTACTCACGATGGCAGAGGGGTCTCATGTCTCACTAATGGCATCTGTTTCATGCTTAATTAGAGAAAACATGTGACATGTGCTTCCCCTTTGTGCAGCCCGAATGGGGTTGAAAAATTTGAAATGTGTACAAAACTTTGTACTTTATTTTCCCCAAGGCTTTATGAGGACTGATTAGTTTAGAGGAAGATATTTTCCGTATTCTCAAGGATAGCTCAAATAAATCATGATAAGGTTTGAAATTATTGGACATAAAAAGGTTTTGTCTCAAAACTTTAAAGGGCTCTTTAAGCAGTTTACCGTTTCAGCTGTAAATGGACATTTTGACGGACAGGAACTTCTATAAGAATGAGTGGCACAGAGCCTTTCTCTCTGTGGAGATCACACCTCTATCTAGGGTCATCAATCATCTTGTCATTGTAGTTTGTTACCCTTGTGGATAGCATCTGATAAAAACATGGTTGTGGTCAAGACACGGCTTGAGACATAATTGGCCACTTGGAGAGACAGAGTGGATCTGTGACAGTGAAAAGAAATATATTCATAATGATGTCGATACTTCACTATATCACTATTTATCTGTAAAATAAGGTCCAAACAGTGGCTCAAAAATGATATTTTTGTGAAAGACCCCAGATGAAGGCGATTAACAGCTAAATAGATAAATGGCAGATACATTGCCATATATGAGGGATCAGCCGTCCAGGTCCAAAGGAATCTTTTTTTATATTTGAGACTTCCATAAGAAGGCATCACAAAAGGGGTATTATATAATATAAGAATATTTATTTCATTAAGTGCGAAACATGAACATATTTACAAAACATTGACTGATATGACAAATATAGAGGTGAATGACAAAAAAAAAATCAAATAAATAATTTAAATAGTAAATCAGTACCAGTGACTGGCAGTAGACTGAAAACATTTGACAAAAACTGTGCTGATACTTGTTTCAGGAGACAGACAACAGTCATTAAAATAAATATTAAATACCATTATAAATAAACATATTTCAGTTCATATGGCAAACTTCACTGTGCTACCAAAGTCATGTGGTTGGAGGACTGTTGTGGCGATAGAATGAGAAAAAACTAACTTTGGGCAACTGTTTGGGCAACAGTTTTACACAAAGTACCCTTCCTCTGCCCTTGGAGGGATCAGGTGTGAGCACATGCATGGCTGCATGTGTTTATGGCTCATAAATGGTTTATCAAGTATTTCAACAAAAAATTGAATCAAGAATGAACAACAATAAAAAAATTAAAACAAACAGCCATGACAACAATAGTGGGAATAAATTAATTTCAAATGATCCCTCTTTACTTCTCAGCAGTTTCGAGGTAACAGGTAGGTTTAGTTGAGGTGGTAGTTAGGGGAGCTCTCTCTCTCCCTCTCCCTCCCCCTCTACTTTTCTCCCTTTCTCTTTTTCTCCTTTCTCCTTCTCTCTTTTACCCCCACTTTAAAGTCTTTTGCATGTTGTCTGTGCGGACCAGCCAGATAAATGTTCAGCAGCTATTCTCCCTGCTGTCTTGTTCTCACCCCCCTCTGCTTTGCTGTAAAGAGTCATAACCAGCTGGCAGTGAGTGTGGCCAAGATGGAGGAAGGGCGACGTGTGGGCAATGCCCCTCAGGCTCCTTCACTCGCTGTAGATGGCGCCCATCTGCGCTGCCACCATGTGTGGCGGCGGGGCGAAGGAGTCGAAGGCCATTTCCAGGGGGAGCTCGTAGCGCGAGCCGGGGAAGAGTGCGTGTGCCGGGGCGGCCATGGAGGTGGGGGGGTAGTGGTGTGCGGAGAGGTAGTGCGCGGCGTGGCCGGGCGGCGGGTAGTTCCTCTCAGCCTCGTGGGGTGAGGGCTCCTGCTTGAGGGCGAAGTTGCCGCTGATGCTGAGCGGCGGCGTGAGCGGGCCGTCGTATGGCGGCGTGCCGCTGCTGCACTCGTGAGGCGAGGGGTTCTCGTAGGCAGGGCCCTTGCAGCCCTTCAGGTGCATCAGGTGCGAGGCCTCCAGGGAGCCGTAGGGAGGGCTGGGCAGACCCGGCGACGGGTAGCTGCCGTGGGGGTGCCCCGCCTGGCCACTGATGCCCAACATCCCAAAGCCGCCTCCAGGTTGGCCACACTTGTCGTCCATCTTGCCGTGAATCATGGGAGTGGGCGCCAGTTGCAAGCAGCCGGCCACCAGGTTGCTAGTGGGCTGGGAGAGGCCCTTGCACAGCATGTCCATGAAGCCGGGGCTCTCTGGCTGCGCACCAGTCTCCAGCACCTCTCCCAGGGCCCAGATGTAGTTGCGGGCCAGCCGCAGGGTCTCGATCTTGGACAGCTTTTGGGTCTTGGAGTAGCAGGGCATGACTCTGCGCAAACTCTCCAGCGCGTCGTTCAGGCCGTGCATGCGGGAACGCTCGCGGGCGTTGGCCTTGACCCGTCGGGCACGGAAACGCTCCACTCTGGCTTTGGTCATCTTCTTCTTCTTGGGGCCCCGCCGTTTGGGGGCCTTCTCGCCATCCAGACCAAACTCATCGTCATCTTCTTCCTCCTCTTCCTCCTCCAGATCCTCGCTGCCCAGCTCCACAGGACCATGGCTGCCGCCCCCGCTTAGCCTGTATCGGTTCATGTCGGGAGTATGGTCCCCATCCTGGGAGCTCATGTCCTCCTCCATCCAGCCAAGCGAGCTGACCAGCTCGCTCACCTCTCCAGACTTCCCAAACTGTTTGGTCATCATTGTGATCTGAAGGCACAGAAACACATTTGGAAAATCAAAAAACTATTCAGACATGGTCAAGAACAGTTTACATTACAGTCAAATACGTTCAAAATGTTAACTTTATGCCTCCTCCAGGGATAAGCTGAAACTTCAGCACTGTTGTCTGAACAGCTCACGCGCATCTGAACTGAACCCAACTCATATTGATGAAAACTGTACTTTTCGCGTAAATAATCTTTCGCTTCGGACACTATTGGACTAAAACACAAGCCAGAGAAATAAGATTGAAGCAACTGATGATTATTATAATAGCTGACGATATTCGGCATGGATTCCGCATATTCTCTCGGCTTTAATGCGCGATCTAATGCGGGAGATACTTTCGGTCTAAACCCTGCGATTTCCGACCACTGTGTCGTCATTTTGGAGACGTTGTCAATCTGGGACACGACAGGATTTAGTTTGCAGATAAAGCGCACGGATTTAATTTGAGGGTAGCCTGGAAAACGGAGTCAACAAACATGGGGCCTAGCCATACTGATACAGTTTGAATAGTTGAATTTGATTTGATTGAATGCACCAGCCTCATCTCAATTTTATATCCACTTTTGTCAATCAATTGCCACGTATTCCTATTGAGGACGAAGATGATCCTATGTAGCACGACTGGTTTTATCATCACCATAATAATAATAATAATAATAATAATAATAATAATAATGCATGTTTGTTATGTGTTGATGCATGATGACATAATGATTTGTTCAAATTGTCTTTCACCCTTGCACCCATGTAGTATGTTGAGCAGTAGCCTAACTGTTTTCATTTGTACTTGTGCAATAGTGCGTGTGATGAGTTAAGACGTTTGATTTTACAGTAAAGTAATGAATGGACATAATGCCCTACATTTCACTCAATTTGTCTCCTTGAAAAACTTTAACAAATAATTGGAACATGCCCTATTTGGTCTAGTCACCGATCGTAAGCAGGTAGGTTATAACGTTTCTATCGTGATTATGGTGTAAATTGTGCAATTGTGTGTTTTGCTTAAACCTAAGGTTTAGTAACTGCATTTGGAAGCTGTAAATTCCATGTTGCCAAAAGTTGTCCATTCAAGCTGGTATGACATCCTATGGTGCAGAAATAGAATAGCACTAGATGTCATACAAAAACAAAAGGTATTGCAGTTATCAAGACATTTTGCCGAAAAACCCACCTGTTTCAGATATCGTGCCTTTTCTTGCTGAATTCCAAAAGAACAAATCGGCCCAGCAGCAAATCTTCAGGAAAATCACTGGTCGGTTAAAGAATCCTCTGTTCGCTCCTCGTCTTGTGTTTAACTTGGACGCTTGCGTTCATCAGAAGTTGGTCCCTCAATTTAGCTATCCATCGACTCGCAAGCGCACTTCTCTCATTCCTCTCTGGCGCTCTCCGCGGCTGATTGAGCCTTTTTAGTGAGGTGGTGTAGCCCCTCCCACGAGAATCCCACCCCTCCAGCTGATCCAAACGCGCGTGGCGGGCTCGTGGCCAAAGTTTCACGACTTAACTGCCTCGCACCCCATGCATAACCTTTGTACGTGTCTGCCCTCCCTCTTGCTGTGAGTGTGTGTGTGTGTGTGTGTGTGTGTGTGTGTGTGTGTGTGTGTGTGTGTGTGTGTGTATACATGTGTGCGTGTGTGTGTGTGTGTTTGTGCTTGCGTTTGTTTGGGGGGAAAGTGGGGTTTTGAGTTTGCATGTGCACAAACACATCTTAAACTATTAGCCCATGTCGTATTCAGAAATCATCTCTTAAAACAGATATCCACCG